>NC_088417.1:5357527-5373240 GCF_034236695.1 Oncorhynchus nerka
TATGTATTTTACTCTTATATACAGTATTTATTTTACTCTTATATACAGTATTTATTTTACTCTTATATACTGTATGTATTTTACTCTTATATACAGTATTTATTTTACTCTTATATACAGTATTTATTTTACTCTTATATACTGTATGTATTTTACTCTTATATACTGTATATATTTTACTCTTATATACTGTATATATTTTACTCTTATATACTGTATGTATTTTACTCTTATATACTGTATGTATTTTACTCTTATATACTGTATATATTTTACTCTTATATACTGTATGTATTTTACTCTTAAATACTGTATATATTTTACTCTTATATACTGTATGTATTTTACTCTTATATACTGTATTTATTTTACTCTTATATACAGTATTTATTTTACTCTTATATACTGTATTTATTTTACTCTTATATACTGTATGTATTTTACTCTTATATACAGTATTTATTTTACTCTTATATACTGTATGTATTTTACTCTTATATACTGTATGTATTTTACTCTTATATACAGTATTTATTTGACTCTTATACAGTATTTATTTTACTCTTATTTTACCATGTGAGTTGATTTGAGAACACATTCAGTTACTGTATAGACCTGGGGAATAGCTACAGAGAGGAGGGGGACGGAGGATTTAGCCACCAACGTTAACTCCCCTACTCTAACATTGGATCTTTAGTGACCACAAAGAGACCCACGACCCCCCCCGTTTTAAAATCCCGTCCGAATAAAGGGGGGAAATAGGGTGTCATTTGAGAAACGTCCACAGATCTCATCTGTGTTCAATAGGCTCGGACTGACGGCCAGATTTAATTCAGATTAAACAACGGGTGGTTTGGAAGTGCCATCGTTAGAGTATGTCCTGTTCATGATATACCAGACAACAGACACGTGGCCACATTCATAAACAGTGCCATCGTTAGAGTCCTGTTCATGATATACCAGACAACAGACACGTGGTCACATTCATAAACAGTGCCATCGTTAGAGTCCTGTTCATGATATACCAGACAACAGACACGTGGCCACATGCATAAACAGTGCCATCGTTAGAGTCCTGTTCATGATATACCAGACAACAGACACGTGGCCACATTCATAAACAGTGCCATCGTTAGAGTCCTGTTCATGATATACCAGACAACAGATACGTGGTCACATTCATAAACAGTGCCATCGTTAGAGTCCTGTTCATGATATACCAGACAACAGACACGTGGCCACATGCATAAACAGTGCCATCGTTAGAGTCCTGTTCATGATATACCAGACAACAGACACGTGGCCACATGCATAAACAGTGCCATCGTTAGAGTCCTGTTCATGATATACCAGACAACAGACACGTGGCTACATTCATAAACAGTGCCATCGTTTTTACGTCGTTACCAAGCAACGCAATACTACTACCTCTAATTTTTACAGATCCACTGTCTCATCTGTCCAGCCATGCAATATATAAACGTTGATATCCACTGTAAAATAGCATCTAGACGTTACCTGTTACATTGTTGCAATATTCACATTCCATCTCCACTCTGTTCCGACATTTGCAACATTGTTGCAATATTCACATTCCATCTCCACTCTGTCCCATAATAATGGAAGTGTTGGGAGTCTGGACGAGAGAGACTGACAGCTTTTTCTCAGACAGTAGAAATCATGAATCAGCATAATTTTTATGAACATCTAGAAATAGACGTTAATTAATAGAAGATAAACTAAATGAAATTCAGCTAGTTTTCTGTCTTTCCAGCTTCAATCTGAAGTGTTCGCTGTGTCGTTGTCACGTCCTGACCTTAGTTCCTTTTTTATGTCTCTGTTTTAGTTTGGTCAGGGCGTGAGTTGGGGTGGGAATTCTGTGTTCTATGTTTTGTGTTTCTGTGTTTGGCCTGGTGTGGTTCCCAATCAGAGGCAGCTGTTTATCGTTGTCTCTGATTGAGAACCATACTTAGGCAGCCTGTTTTCCCACTATGATTTGTGGGTAGTTGTTTTGTGTTTTGTCACCTAATAGGACTGTTTCGTTTTTTGTCGTGTTTTCTCCTTTGTTATTTTTGTGTTCAGTTTAATAAATATAACATGAACACTTACCACGCTGCGCATTGGTCCGATCCTTCACACTCTCGTCAGAAGAGGAGGAAAATCGTTACAGTAGTTGGCTAGCTAGCGAGCATTTTTTGTTTTCCATAGCAACCTGCAAAGTTCTGGAACTGTCAACCAGTGGTCGTTTTGCTTTACATGGTAGTTAAGACCAGAAAATTGCACTTGATAACCAGTGTTAGTGAATGTAGCATCACGTTTTGTTGCAAAAAATATTTTAAAGGTTTGGGAAAGAATATTGTTTTTAATGCTGTTAACCCTTTGTAGGAAAGCAATAATACACATGTGTATGGTGGTGGTCTACACTACGTCTCTCGGCTTTGCCTCCTGGCTATAACCCTGTTACAGACACACATGGCCTCTCATCTGTTATTGCCAGTGGTGTAATGTACAAGTAAAAATACTTTTAAGTACTACTTAAGTAGTTTTGGGGGGTATTTGTACTTTACTTTTTATATTTTTGACAACTGTTACTTCACTACATTCCTAAAGAAAATAATGTACTTTTACTCCAAACATTTTCCCTGACACCCAAAAAAGAACTCGTTGTAACGGTCTTCTTCCGCTGAAGGAGAGGAGGACCAAAATGCAACGTTGTTAGTGTTCAACATCTTTAATATAGACGAAAAACGAACACTACAAAATACAAAACAATAAATGTGAAAAAACCGAAACAGTCCTATCTGGTGCAAAGACACAAAGACAGAAAGACAATAAAGCACAAAATACCCACAGAATATGGCTGCCTAAATATGGTTCCCAATCAGAGACAACGATAGACAGCTGCCTCTAATTGAGAACCAATCTAGGCAACCATAGACCTACAAACTACCTAGAAAGGAAACAGCCCCATAAACATACAAAAAAACCCTAGACCAGGTCAACACACATAACTCCCCCATGTCACACCCTGACCTAACCAAAATAGTAAATAAAATAAAAAAAACTAAAGCCAGGGCGTGACACTCGTTACATTGTGAATGCTTAGCAGGACAGGAAAATGGTCCAATTTAAAAAAACATTTTTAGTTAACTAGGCAAGTCAGTTATTAAGAACAAATTCTTAATTACAATGATGGCCTACACCGACCAAACCCTAACAACGCTGGGCCAATTGTGCGCCGCCCTATGAGACTCCTAATCACAGCCAATTATGATCCAGTCTAACACTGAGATTCCTTCGACCGCAGAGCCACTCAGGAGCCCAAATTCACGCACTTATCAACATAACATCCCTGGTCCTCCCAAATGCCTATTTTACTGGGTGACTTTCGCTTTTACTTGAATCATTTTCTATTAAGGTATCTCAAGTATGACAATTTGGTACCTTTTTTCCACTACTGATTATTTCTTATTAAATATGGACATTAGTCCCTATCAGTGTTGCGATTGACATTGGTGGCATTAGTCCCTATCAGAACTCAGGTTAAGACCCAGATGCAGACAGCTCGAATCACAGCAGTTTATTTACAAATCAGGAGGCAGGCAAACGACAGGTCAAGGGCAGGCAGAGGTCGGTAATCAGGGGCCAAATGTACAGAACGGCTCAAACAGAATGGTCAAACCGGAAGAACTAGAAAACAGGGACTAAAGCGTACAGGAAAACCAAACTGGTAGACTAGACAAGACAAACTGGCAACAGACAAACAGAAACCACGGGTATAAATACACAGGGGATAATGGGAACAAATGGGAGACAGCTGATGGGGGGTGGAGATAAGCACCAGACAGGTGAAACAGATCAGGGTGTGACAGTATCAACTCAACCCTCTCCAGAGTTGGCAGTTCTCCTCTCTGCTATCATGCTGGCTCTACCCCTCACCCATGGTAAAGCGCTAGATACTGTAGCAGGAGTAACTTTTTAAACCACTTCCTTGCCAGAAGGTTCCTTCTTTGTTATAGAGCCAAAAAGATTGGAGAAGTGGTTTATCCATACATTGGATAGACAGTTTGTTTAGTGTTTTCCAATTTTCCCAGGAAATGGTCAAGTAGACTGTGATTCAGTAAAAAGGGGAAGGTTAAGCAGCATGTCCTATTGGCTTCTTTCTGTTGACCGTTTGGGCTGTGTTCCAACAGTCTTACCTGGCTTCTCTTCCTCATTCCTCTAGAGACTAAGATTTGAAAGCACTGATGGATGAAAGCCCTCCTTGTCTTAAATGCTTTAGCTCTTTGGGGAGCATCGATCATTCCCACACTTCCCCCAGCAGGTCAGCCTTGCTGTTGAGCAGGTTTCTCCTTGGTTCAGTTTCATTCGACACCCTGTTTGCTTTATAATTGCATTATTTTCAACCAGGGTTCCATAGGGCACGATATAGTGGCATGCAGGCCGTATGGGACACCAACCACTTCCAATGATGTTTTTCTACTTCTTTTGTGTTCTGCCTCTTAGTCCAGTCCATTCACCTATCCGTGATCCTAAAAGAAAGGAGACGAACAAAGGAAGTAGTGTTTGACTTTAAGGAAGCAGTGGAAGTGTACAGGAAAGGTTGAGTATCTCCCAAATTGGGACCCTATTCCTTATATGGTGTAATACATTGGACCCCTCTGGTCAAAAGGAGTGCACTATATAGGGAATACGGTGCAATTAGGGACACAAAATTAGGGACACAAAATTAGGGACACAAAATTAGGGACACGAAATTTGTCAACAGATTAAGCTCCCTCTGTTCACAAACCCCAGGGTAAAACTCTGACCTCATCAAACCCCAGGGTACAACTCTGACCTCATCAAACCCCAGGGTACAACTCTGACCTTATCAAACCCCAGGGTAAAACTCCTGACCTCATCAAACCCCAGGGTACAACTCTGACCTCATCAAACCCCAGGGTACAACTCTGACCTCATCAAACCCCAGGGTACAACTCTGACCTCATCAAACCCCAGGGTAAAACTCTGACCTCATCAAACCCCAGGGTACAACTCTGACCTCATCAAACCCCAGGGTACAACTCTGACCTCATCAAACCCCAGGGTACAACTCTGACCTCTTCAAACCCCAGGGTAAAAACTCTCACCTCATCAAACCCCAGGGTACAACTCTGACCTCATCAAACGCCAGGGTACAACTCTGACCTCTTCACACCCCGGGTACAACTCTGACCTCATCACACCCCAGGGTACAACTCTGACCTCATCAAACCCCAGGGTAAACACTCACCTCATCAAACCCAAGGGTACAACTCTCACCTCATCAAACCCCAGGGTAACACTCTGACCTCATCACACCCCAGGGTACAACTCTGACCTCATCAAACCCCAGGGTAAAACTCTCACCTCATAAAACCCAAGGGTACAACTCTGACCTCATCAAACCCCAGGGTACAACTCTGACCTCTTCACACCCCAGGGTACAACTCTGACCTCATCACACCCCAAGGGTACAACTCTGACCTCATCACACCCCAGGGTACAACTCTGACCTCTTCACACTCCAGGGTACAACTCTGACCTCATCACACCCCAGGGTACAACTCTGACCTCATCAAACCCCAGGGTACAACTCTGACATCATCACACCCCAGGGTAAAACTCTCACCTCATCAAACCCCAGGATAAAACTCTCACCTCATCAAACCCCAGGGTACAACTCTGACCTCATCAAACCCCAGGATAAAACTCTCACCTCATCAAACCCCAGGGTACAACTCTGACCTCATCAAACCCCAGGATAAAACTCTCACCTCATCAAACCCCCAGGGTACAACTCTGACCTCATCAAACCCCAGGATAAAACTCTCACCTCATCAAACCCCAGGGTACAACTCTGACCTCTTCACACCCCAGGGTACAACTCTGACCTCATCACACCCCAGGGTACAACTCTGACCTCATCAAACCCCAGGATAAAACTCTCACCTCATCAAACCCCAGGATACAACTCTGACCTCATCAAACCCCAGGATAAAACTCTCACCTCATCAAACCCCAGGGTACAACTCTGACCTCATCAAACCCCAGGGTACAACTCTGACCTCATCAAACCCCAGGATAAAACTCTCACCTCATCAAACCCCAGGGTACAACTCTGACCTCATCAAACCCCAGGGTACAACTCTCACCTCATCACACCCCAGGGTAAAACTCTCACCTCATCACACCCCAGGGTACAACTCTCACCTCATCAAACCCCAGGATACAACTCTGACCTCATCAAACCCCAGGATAAAACTCTCACCTCATCAAACCCCAGGGTAAAACTCTCACCTCATCAAACCCAAGGGTACAACTCTCACCTCATCAAACCCCAGGGTAAACTCTGACCTCATCACACCCCAGGGTACAACTCTGACCTCAACAAACCCCAGGGTAAAACTCTCACCTCATCAAACCCAAGGGTACAACTCTGACCTCATCAAACCCCAGGGTACAACTCTGACCTCTTCACACCCCAGGGTAAAACTCTCACCTCATCAAACCCCAGGGTAAAACTCTCACCTCATCAAACCCAAGGGTACAACTCTCACCTCATCAAACCCCAGGGTAAAACTCTCACCTCATCACACCCCAGGGTACAACTCTCACCTCATCAAACCCCAGGGTAAAACTCTCACCTCATCAAACCCCAGGATAAAACTCTCACCTCATCACACCCCAGGGTACAACTCTCACCTCATCACAAGGGTAAAACTCCCATCAAACCCCAGGGTATAAACCTCATCAAACCCCAGGGTCAACTCTGACCTCATCAAACCCCAGGATAAAACTCTCACCTCATCAAACCCAAGGGTACAACTCTCACCTCATCAAACCCCAGGGTACAACTCTCACCTCATCACACCCCAGGGTAAAACCTCATCAAACCCCAGGGTAAAACTCTCACCTCATCACACCCCAGGGTAAAACCCAATCACACCCCAGGGTAAAACTCTCACCTCATCACACCCAGGGTACAACTCTCACTCATCACCCCCAGGGTACAACTCTGACCTCATCACACCCCAGGGTAAAACTCTCACCTCATCACACCCCAGGGTAAAACTCTCACCTCATCACACCCCAGGGTAAAACTCATCACACCCCAGGGTCATCTCATCACCCCAGGGTAAAACTCTCACCTCATCACACCCCAGGGTAAAACTCTCACCTCATCACACCCCAGGGTAAAACTCTCACCTCATCAAACCCCAGGGTAAAACTCTCACCTCATCACACCCCAGGGTAAAACTCTCACCTCATCACACCCCAGGGTAAAACTCTCACCTCATCAAACCCCAGGGTAAAACTCTCACCTCATCACACCCCAGGGTAAAACTCTCACCTCATCACCCAGGGTACAACTCTCACCTCATCACACCCAAGGGTACAACTCTGACCTCTTCACACCCCAGGGTACAACTCTGACCTCTTCACACCCCAGGGTACAACTCTCACCTCATCAAACCCCAGGGTAAAACTCTCACCTCATCACACCCCAGGGTACAACTCTGACCTCTTCACACCCCCAGGGTACAACTCTGACCTCTTCACACCCCAGGGTACAACTCTGACCTCATCAAACCCCAGGGTAAAACTCTCACCTCATCATACCCCAGGGTAAAACTCTCACCTCATCACACCCCAGGGTAAAACTCTCACCTCATCAAACGCAAGGGTACAACTCTCACCTCATCAAACCCCAGGGTAAACTCTCACCTCATCACACCCCAGGGTAAAACTCTCACCTCATCACACCCCAGGGTAAAACTCTCACCTCATCAAACCCCCAGGGTAAAACTCTCACCTCATCACACCCCAGGGTAAAACTCTCACCTCATCACCCAAGGGTACAACTCTGACCTCTTCACACCCCAGGGTACAACTCTGACCTCTTCACACCCCAGGGTACAACTCACCTCATCAAACCCCAGGGTAAAACTCTCACCTCATCACACCCCAGGGTACAACTCTGACCTCTTCACACCCCAGGGTACAACTCTGACCTCTTCACACCCCAGGGTACAACTCTGACCTCATCAAACCCCAGGGTAAAACTCTCACCTCATCATACCCCAGGGTAAAACTCTCACCTCATCACACCCCAGGGTAAAACTCTCACCTCATCAAACGCAAGGGTACAACTCTCACCTCATCAAACCCCAGGGTAAAACTCTGACCTCATCACACCCCAGGGTACAACTCTGACCTCATCAAACCCCAGGGTAAAACTCTCACCTCATCAAACCCAAGGGTACAACTCTGACCTCATCAAACCCCAGGATAAAACTCTCACCTCATGAAACCCCAGGGTACAACTCTGACCTCATCAAACCCCAGGATAAAACTCTCAACTCATCACACCCCAGGGTAAAACTCTGACCTCATCACACCCCCAGGGTACAACTCTGACCTCATCAAACCCCAGGGTACAACTCTGACATCATCAAACCCCAGGGTACAACTCTGACCTCATCAAACCCCAGGGTACAACTCTGACCTCATCAAACCCCAGGGTCCAACTCTGACCTCATCACACCCCAGGGTACAACTCTGACCTCTTCACACCCCAGGGTACAACTCTCACCTCATCAAACCCCAGGGTAAAACTCTCACCTCATCACACCCCAGGGTACAACTCTGACCTCTTCACACCCCAGGGTACAACTCTGACCTCTTCACACCCCAGGGTACAACTCTGACCTCATCAAACCCCAGGGTAAAACTCTCACCTCATCATACCCCAGTGTAAAACTCTCACCTCATCACACCCCAGGGTAAAACTCTCACCTCATCAAACGCAAGGGTACAACTCTCACCTCATCAAACCCCAGGGTAAAACTCTGACCTCATCACACCCCAGGGTACAACTCTGACCTCATCAAACCCCAGGGTAAAACTCTCACCTCATCAAACCCAAGGGTACAACTCTGACCTCATCAAACCCCAGGATAAAACTCTCACCTCATGAAACCCCAGGGTACAACTCTGACCTCATCAAACCCCAGGATAAAACTCTCACCTCATCACACCCCAGGGTAAAACTCTGACCTCATCACACCCCAGGGTACAACTGACCTCATCAAACCCCAGGGTACAACTCTGACATCATCAAACCCCAGGGTACAACTCTGACCTCATCAAACCCCAGGGTACAACTCTGACCTCATCAAACCCCAGGGTCCAACTCTGACCTCATCACACCCCAGGGTACAACTCTGGCCTCATCAAACCCCAGGGTACAACTCTGACCTCATCAAACCCCAGGGTACAACTCTGACCTCATCAAACCCCAGGATAAAACTCTCACCTCATCAAACCCCAGGATAAAACTCTCACCTCATGAAACCCCAGGATAAAACTCTCAGCTCATCACACCCCAGGATAAAACTCTCACCTCATCAAACCCCAGGGTACAACTCTCACCTCATCACACCCCAGGGTACAACTCTCACCTCATCACACCCAGGGTACAACTCTCACCTCATCACACCCCAGGGTACAACTCTGACCTCATCACACCCCAGGGTACAACTCTCACCTCATCACACCCCAGGGTACAACTCTGACCTCATCACACCCCAGGGTACAACTCACCTCATCAAACCCCAGGATAAAACTCTCACCTCATCAAACCCCAGTGTAAAACTCTGACCTCATCAAACCCCAGGGTACAACTCTGACCTCATCACACCCCAGGGTACAACTCTGACCTCATCACACCCCAGGATAAAACTCTCACCTCTTCACACCCCAGGGTACAACTCTGACCTCATCACATCCCAGGGTACAACTCTGACCTCATCAAACCCCAGGATAAAACTCTCACCTCATCACACCCCAGGGTACAACTCTGACCTCATCACACCCCAGGATAAAACTCTCACCTCATCACACCCCAGCGTACAACTCTGACCTCATCACACCCCAGGGTACAACTCTCACCTCATCACACCCCAGGGTACAACTCTGACCTCATCAAACCCCAGGATAAAACTCTCACCTCATCACACCCCAGGGTACAACTCTGACCTCATCACACCCCAGGGTACAACTCTCACCTCATCACACCCCAGGGTACAACTCTGACCTCATCAAACCCCAGGATAAAACTCTCACCTCATCACACCCCAGGGTACAACTCTCACCTCATCAAACCCCAGGGTACAACTCTGACCTCATCACACCCCAGGGTAAAACTCTCACCTCATCACACCCCAGGGTACAACTCTGACCTCATCAAACCCCAGGATACAACTCTGACCTCATCACACCCCAGGGTACAACTCTCACCTCATCACACCCCAGGGTACAACTCTCACCTCATCACACCCCAGGGTACAACTCTGACCTCATCAAACCCCAGGGTAAAACGCTCACCTCATCACACCCCAGGGTACAACTCTCACCTCATCACACCCCAGGGTAAAACTCTCACCTCATCACACCCCAGGGTACAACTCTGACCTCATCAAACCCCAGGATAAAACTCACCTCATGAAACCCCAGTGTACAACTCTGACCTCATCAAACCCCAGGGTAAAACTCTCACCTCATCACACCCCAGGGTACAACTCTGACCTCATCAAACCCCAGGATAAAACTCTCACCTCATGAAACCCCAGTGTACAACTCTGACCTCATCAAACCCCAGGATAAAACTCTCACGTCATCAAACCCCAGGGTACAACTCTGACCTCATCAAACCCCAGGGTAAAACTCTCACCTCATCACACCCCAGGGTAAAACTCTCACCTCATCACACCCAAGGGTACAACTCTCACCTCATCACACCCAAGGGTACAACTCTGACCTCTTCACACCCCAGGGTACAACTCTGACCTCTTCACACCCCAGGGTACAACTCTCACCTCATCACACCCCAGGGTAAAACTCTCACCTCATCACACCCCAGGGTAAAACTCTCACCTCATCAAACCCCAGGGTAAAACTCTCACCTCATCACACCCTGTGGGTAAACTCTCACCTCATCACACCCCAGGGTAAAACTCTCACCTCATCAAACCCCAGGGTAAAACTCTCACCTCATCACACCCAGGGTAAAACTCCCATCACACCCAAGGGTACAACTCTCACCTCATCACACCCAAGGGTACAACTCTGACCTCTTCACACCCCAGGGTACAACTCTGACCTCTTCACACCCCAGGGTACAACTCTCACCTCATCAAACCCCAGGGTAAAACTCTCACCTCATCACACCCCAGGGTACAACTCCCCTCTTCACACCCCAGGGTACAACTCTGACCTCTTCACACCCCAGGGTACAACTCTGACCTCATCAAACCCCAGGGTAAAACTCTCACCTCATCATACCCCAGGGTAAAACCTCACCTCATCACACCCCAGGGTAAAACTCTCACCTCATCAAACGCAAGGGTACAACTCACCTCATCAAACCCCGGGTAAAAACTCACCTCATCACACCCCAGGGTAAAACTCTCACCTCATCACACCCCAGGGTAAAACTCTCACCTCATCAAACCCCAGGGTAAAACTCTCACCTCATCACACCCCAGGGTAAAACTTCACCTCATCACACCCAAGGGTACAACTCTGACCTCTTCACACCCCAGGGTACAACTCTGACCTCTTCACACCCCAGGGTACAACTCTCACCTCATCAAACCCCAGGGTAAAACTCTCACCTCATCACACCCCAGGGTACAACTCTGACCTCTTTCACCCCAGGGTACAACTCTGACCTCTTCACACCCCAGGGTACAACTCTGACCTCATCAAACCCCAGGGTAAAACTCTCACCTCATCATACCCCAGGGTAAAACTCTCACCTCATCACACCCCAGGGTAAAACTCTCACCTCATCAAACGCAAGGGTACAACTCTCACCTCATCAAACCCCAGGTAAAACTCTGACCTCATCACACCCCAGGGTACAACTCTGACCTCATCAAACCCCAGGGTAAAACTCTCACCTCATCAAACCCAAGGGTACAACTCTGACCTCATCAAACCCCAGGATAAAACTCACCTCATGAAACCCCAGGGTACAACTCTGACCTCATCAAACCCCAGGATAAAACTCTCAACTCATCACACCCCAGGGTAAAACTCTGACCTCATCACACCCCAGGGTACAACTCTGACCTCATCAAACCCCAGGGTACAACTCTGACATCATCAAACCCCAGGGTACAACTCTGACCTCATCAAACCCCAGGGTACAACTCTGACCTCATCAAACCCCAGGGTCCAACTCTGACCTCATCACACCCCAGGTACAACTCTGACCTCTTCACACCCCAGGGTACAACTCTCACCTCATCAAACCCCAGGGTAAAACTCACCTCATCACACCCCAGGGTACAATCTGACCTCTTCACACCCCAGGGTACAACTCTGACCTCTTCACACCCCAGGGTACAACTCTGACCTCATCAAACCCCAGGGTAAACTCTCACCTCATCATACCCCAGTGTAAAACTCTCACCTCATCACACCCCAGGGTAAAACTCACCTCATCAAACGCAAGGTACAACTCTCACCTCATCAAACCCCAGGGTAAAACTCTGACCTCTCATCACACCCCAGGGGTACAACTCTGACCTCATCAAACCCCAGGGTAAAACTCTCACCTCATCAAACCCAAGGGTACAACTCTGACTCATCAAACCCCAGGATAAAACTCACCTCATGAAACCCCAGGTACAACTCTGACCTCATCAAACCCCAGGATAAAACTCACCTCATCACACCCCAGGGTAAAACTCTGACCTCATCACACCCCAGGGTACAACTGACCTCATCAAACCCCAGGGTACAACTCTGACATCATCAAACCCCAGGGTACAACTCTGACCTCATCAAACCCCAGGGTACAACTCTGACCTCATCAAACCCCAGGGTCCAACTCTGACCTCATCACACCCCAGGGTACAACTCTGGCCTTCATCAAACCCCAGGGTACAACTCTGACCTCATCAAACCCCAGGGTACAACTCTGACCATCAAACCCCAGGATAAAACTCTCACCTCATCAAACCCCAGGATAAAACTCTCACCTCATGAAACCCCAGGATAAAACTCTCAGCTCATCACACCCCAGGATAAAACTCTCACCTCATCAAACCCCAGGTACAACTCTCACCTCATCACACCTCAGGTACAACTCTCACCTCATCACACCCCAGGGCTAAACTCACCCCATCACACCCCAGGTACAACTCTGACCTCATCACACCCCAGGGTACAACTTCACCTCATCACACCCCAGGGTACAACTCTGACCTCATCACACCCCAGGGTACAACTCACCTCATCAAACCCTAGATAAAACTCTCACCATCAAAATCCCAGTGTAAACTCTGACTTCATCAAACCCCAGGGTACAACTCTGACCTCATCACACCCCAGGGTACAACTCTGACCTCATCACACCCCAGGATAAAACTCTCACCTCTTCACACCCCAGGGTACAACTCTGACCTCATCACATCCCAGGGTACAACTCTGACCTCATCAAACCCAGGATAAAACTCTCACCTCATCACACCCCAGGGTACAACTCTGACCTCATCACACCCCAGGATAAACTCACCTCATCACACCCCAGCGCATAACTCTGACCTCATCACACCCCAGGGTACAACTCTCACCTCATCACACCCCAGGTACAACTCTGACCCTCATCAAACCCCAGGATAAAATCCCACCTCATCACACCCCAGGGTACAACTCTGACCTCATCACACCCCAGGGTACAACTCTCACCTCATCACACCCCAGGGTACAACTCTGACCTCATCAAACCCCAGGATAAAACTCTCACCTCATCACACCCCAGGGTACAACTCTCACCTCATCAAACCCCAGGGTACAACTTGACCCCATCACACCCCAGGGTAAAACTCTCACCTCATCACACCCCAGGGTACAACTCTTGACCTCATCAAACCCCAGGATACAACTCTGACCTCATCACACCCCAGGTACAACTCTCACCTCATCACACCCCAGGGTACAACTCACTCATCACACCCCAGGGTACAACTCTGACCTCATCAAACCCCAGGGTAAAACGCTCACCTCATCACACCCCAGGGGCAACTTCTCACCTCATCACACCCCCAGGGTAAAACTCACCTCATCACACCCCAGGGTACACTCTGACCTCATCAAACCCCAGGATAAAAACTCTCACCCCATGAAACCCCAGTGTACAACTCTGACCTCATCAAACCCCAGGGTAAAACTCACCTCATCACACCCCAGGGTACAACTCTGACCTCATCAAACCCCAGGATAAAACTCTCACCTCATGAAACCCCAGTGTACAACTCTGACCTCATCAAACCCCAGGATAAAACTCTCACCTCATCACACCCCAGGGTACAACTCTGACCTCTTCACACCCCAGGGTACAACTCTGACCTCTTCACACCCCAGGGTACAACTCCCTCATCAAACCTCAGGGTAAAACTTCACCATCATACCCCAGGGTAAAACTCTCACTCTCATCACACCCCAGGGTAAAACTCACCATCAAACGCAAGGGTACAACTCTCACCTCATCAAACCCCAGGGTAAACTCTCACCTCATCACACCCCAGGGTAAAACTCACCTCATCACACCCCAGGGTAAAACTCTCACCTCATCAAACCCCAGGGTAAACTCCACCTCATCACACCCCAGGGTAAAACTCACCTCATCACACCTAAGGGTACAACTCTGACCTCTTCACACCCCAGGGTACAACTCTGACCTCTTCACACCCCAGGGTACAACTCCCACCTCATCAAACCCCAGGGTAAAACTCACCTCATCACACCCCAGGGTACAACCTTGACCTCTTCACACCCCAGGGTACAACTCTGACCTCTTCACACCCTAGGGTACAACTCTGACCTCATCAAACCCCAGGGTAAAATCCTTCACCTCATCATACCCCAGGTAAACTTCACCTCATCACACCCCAGGGTAAAACTCCCCACCTCATCAAAACGCAAGGGTACAATCCTCACCTCATCAAAACCCCAGGGTAAAACTCTGACCTCATCACACCCCAGGTACAACTCTGACCTCATCAAACCCCAGGGTAAAACTCTCCCTCATCAAAACCAAGGGCACAACTCTGACCTCATCAAACCCCAGGATAAAACTCTCACCTCATGAAACCCCAGGGTACAACTTCTGACCTCATCAAACCCCCAGGATAAAAACTCTCAACTCATCACACCCCAGGGTAAAACTCTGACCTCATCACACCCCAGGGTACAACTTGACCTCATCAAACCCAGGTACAACTCTGACATCATCAAACCCCAGGTACAACTCTGACCTCATCAAACCCTGTGGGTACAACTCTGGACTCATCAAACCCCAGGTCCAACTTGACCTCATCACAATTCCCAGGGTACAACTTGACCTTCACACCCCAGGGTACAACTCTCACCTCATCAAACCCCCAGGTAAAAACTCTCACCTCATCACACCCCAGGGTACAACTCTGACCTCTTCACACCCCAGGGTACAACTCTGACCTCTTCACACCCCAGGGTACAACTCTGACCTCATCAAACCCCAGGGTAAACTCCCACCATCATACCCCCAGTGTAAAACTCTCACCTCATCACACCCCAGGGTAAAACTCTCACCTCTATCAAACGCAAGTACAACTCTCACCTCATCAAACCCCAGGGTA
>NC_088417.1:5373340-5383340 GCF_034236695.1 Oncorhynchus nerka
TTTTTGTTGTTGTCGTTGTGCAGTGAAATGTGTCGGTAGGCAGAGACATACACTCCAACTTATTATTCATACACATCTGACTTGGATAATAGGTTTGTGTGTGTGTGCGTGTTTAGAGAGAGAGAGACAGAATGTGTGTGGGCTGCTAGTTAGCATGAAAGCATGTGCCGTGCTTGTCTTTCTGTTTATAAGACTGTGTGCCCATGGCTAGTAGGACGTGTGAACTTGTGTGTGTGTGTCTGTCAATTTCAATGTCAATTTAAGGGGCTTTATTGACATGGGAAACACATGTTCTCATTGCCAAAGTAAGTGAAGTAGATAATAAATACAAGTTAAATAAACAATAAAAATTATCCGTAAACATTACACTCACAAAAGTTCAAAAACAAGACAGACATTTCAAATTATGTCTATATACAGTGTTGTCTGGGTGTGTTTGTGTGTGTTTCTCCCTCTCTCTTTGGGTGTGTCTTTCTCTCTCTCTCTCTTTGGGTGTGTTTCATTCTCTCTCTCTCTCGTTGAGTGTTTGTCTTTCTCTCTCTCTCTCTCTCTCTCTCTCTCTCTTTGGGTATGTATTTATCTCTCTCTCTCTGGGTGTGTATTTCTCTCTCTCTCTCTCTCTCTCTCTCTCTCTCTCTCTCTCTCTCTTGGGTGTGTGTCTTTCTCTCTCTCTCTCTTTGTGTTTCCGTGCGTCATCTGTGTATATTGAGGTTGGGTTTCTCGTCACGGAGGGCTGGTGTCACTTTACCTTCAGCCTTTTAAAGTGGCATCCGGGCGCAGAGCCAGCCATAATTTAACAGTTATTGTTGTGTTCTGTTCTTGAGAGAGACGGAGAGAGGGAGATCGAGAGAAAGATAGAGACTCAGTGAGCATAGCCTTGCTTTTGAGAAAGGTCACAGTAGGCAGACCTGGCTCTCAAGAGAAGACAGGCTATGTGTACACTGCCCAAAAAATGAGATGGAAACTGAGCTGCACTTCTTAACCTGTTACTCCTACCCCCTACTTTTTCGAATATTCTGTCATAAATCGCGCAACATTTCAGCGCCCTGCTACTCATGCCAGGAATATAGTATATGCATATGATTAGTATGTGTGGATAGAAAACACTCAGACGTTTATAAAACTGGTTAAATCACGGCTGTGACTATAACAGATCGTGAGTTTCATCCAAAAGCGCAGGAAAATCTGATCACTGAAAATGGAAAAATATATCCCTGCGCGACTTGAACCCATTGATAAAGGTGAACCACATTTAATGGGGCTGAGGTTGCAGTACCTACAGCTTCCACACGGTGTCCAGAGTCTTGTCATGTCACAGTAGGCAGACCTGGCTCTCAAGAGAAGACAGGCTATGTGTACACTGCCCAAAAAATGAGATGGAAACTGAGCTGCACTTCTTAACCTCCTGCCAAATATACACTGCTCAAAAAAATAAAGGGAACACTAAAATAACACATCCTAGATCTAAATGAATGAAATATTCTTATTAAATACTTTTTTCTTTACATAGTTGAATGTGCTGACAACAAAATCACACAACAATTATCAATGGAAATCAAATGTATCAACCCATGGAGGTCTGGATTTGGAGTCACACTCAAAATTAAAGTGGAAAACCACACTACAGGCTGATCCAACTTTGATGTTAAAACAAGTACAAATGAGGCTCAGTAGTGTGTGTGGCCTCCACGTGCCTGTATGACCTCCCTACAACGCCTGGGCATGCTCCTGATGAGATGGCGGATGGTCTCCTGATGGATCTCCTCCCAGACCTGGACTAAAGCATCCGCCAACTCCTGGACAGTCTGTGGTGCAACGTGGCGTTGGTGGATGGAGCGAGACATGATGTCCCAGAGGTGCTCAATTGGATTCAGGTCTGGGGAACGGGCGGGCCAGTCCATAGCATCAATGCCTTCCTCTTGCAGGAACTGCTGACACACCCCAGCCACATGAGGTCTAGCATTGTCTTGCATTAGGAGGAACCCAGGGCCAACCACACCAGCATATGGTCTCACAAGGGGTCTGAGGATCTCATCTCGGTACCTAATGGCAGTCAGGCTACCTCTGGCGAGCACATGGAGGGCTGTGCGGCCTCCCAAAGAAATGCCACCCCACACAATGACTGACCCACTGACTCACCCACCAATGACTGACCAGGATGTTGCAGGCAGCAGAACGTTCTCCACGACGTCTCCAGACTCTGTCACGTCTGTCACATGTGCTCAGTGTGAACCTGCTTTCATCTGTGAAGAGCACAGGGCGCCAGTGGCGAATTTGCCAATCTTGGTGTTCTGTGGCAAAATGCCAAACGTCCTGCACGGTGTTGGGCTGTAAGCCCAACCCCCACCTGTGGACGTTAGGCCCTCATACCACCCTCATGGAGTCTGTTTCTGACCGTTTGAGCAGACACATGCACATTTGTGGCCTGCTGGAGGTCATTTTGCAGGGCTCTGGCAGTGCTCCTCCTGCTCCTCCTTACACAAAGGTGGAGGTAGCGGTCCTGCTGCTGGGTTGTTGCCCTCCTACGGCCTCCTCCATGTCTCCTGATGTACTGGCCTGTCCCCTGGTAGCACCTCCATGATCTGGACACTACGCTGACAGACACAGGAAACCTTCTTGCCACAGCTCGCATTGATGTGCCATCCTGGATGAGCTGCACTACCTGAGCCACTTGTGTGGGTTGTAGACTCCGTTGTAGACTCCGTCTCACTAGAGTGAAAGCACCACCAGCATTCAAATGTGACCAAAACATCAGTCAGGAAGCATAGGAACTGAGAAGTGGTCTGTGGTCACCACCTGCAGAACCACTCCTTTATTGGGGGTGTCTTGCTAATTGCCTATAATTTCCACCTGTTGTCTATTCCATTTGCACAACAGCATGTAAAATGTATTGTCAATCAGTGTTGCTTCCTAAGTGGACAGTTTGATTTCACAGAAGTGTGATTGACTTGGAGTTACATTGTGCTGTTTAAGTGTTCCCTTTATTGTTTTGAGCAGTGTATAACCATATTAGATACACATATTTCCCTCAGATTACACAGACCCACAAAGAATTCGAAAACAGACCCGATTTCGATAAACTCCGAAGTCTACTGGGTGAAATACAATACCATACTGTGTTCCATCACAGCAGCAAGATTTGTGATCTGTTGCCACAAGAAAAGGTCAGTGAAGAACAAACACCACTGTAAATACAATTATTTATGTTTATTTCTTTTTCTTTTTGTACTTTAACTATTTGCACGTCGTATATACATAATATGATAAATGTGACCCGTTTCAGGAAACTAAGCGTATGTTGCAAGTCACGACTTCACAGGAGAGCCGTTTGAACGTAAAACATATTTCGAGATCAAAACGTGTTTTTTTTTTGGGGCACAAATACCTTCTGGAACATGTGAACTTTCATGTGCTTTAAAAAACAAACGTTTATGCCATCTGTAAATACGAATAAAGTCGTTAAATTAAGAGCCTAGTTGAAAAAAGAAAACGTCAGGAACCTTCCTGAGGAACCTAGCCATGATTGGCTGAGATAAAGAGTGGGCTGGACATGCTGAGAGATGAGTTTCAGATTGGTCTGCAGATTGGTGTTGCATCTTGTGTCTATAAAATGAGCTGCTCGTAATGCGTAGATAATCCTTTCTACTGCAGTTTTTCTAAAGATATAACATTAACTGCAAATATGTTGCTACTGCTCTCAATAACATTGCTGTCCTGAATTTATCAGGTGCTATCAACAAAGGTCAGTGGGAAAAAGTTGTGATGGCCTAGTTTCTGGAGGACGGTCGTTACCATGTTGACTCTATGACTCTGAAAATGAATCAGACGATGAGGAAATCCCTGATTTACATAAAAAAAAACATTTTCATTGAAGACAACATTGTAAAGTCTTCTGATGACAGTGATGACAGTGATGGGGAAGAAACAGTGTTGTTGTCATAGGAGAAGTTGACCGAGTTTTGAAACCAGTGGAATGTCTGGTAGAAGTAGAGTACGATAAGCAGATGAATAGGATTCTGGCGATTTTAACCTTTTTTTTAACGAGAACAAATTCTTATTTTCAATGACGACCTACGAACAGTGAGTTAATCGCATTGTTCAAGGGCAGAACGACATATTTTTACCTTAACAGCTTGGGGATTTGATCTGGCTCCCTTCCGGTTCCTAGTCCAATGCTCTAACCACTAGGCTACTCTGCCGCCCCAAATGGAGTCGGAAAGAGCACACAGAAGGCTGTTGTATAAAACACCTGTCTCCGGATTACATCTTCAAACTAAGGGCAACCATGTCATTCATGACAGAGACATGCACATGGTCAGGGTGAACCAGACTGACTTGACAAAATGAAAGTTCAGAAGAAAGTTGTGTAAATGGAAACGACACAGGATGTCTTATGTAATGAAAGAACATTTCATTCATGTATAAGCTACTGTTTCAGATATTATACGTCTCTAATTTTGTCAGAGAGTTGTTTTCATTGCAAGGTCAAGCTTACTGTTAGCTAGCTAGCTAATGTTAGCTAAATGGGCAGATAGGTAAATACAGTATATGATATACCATTTTGTAGCTCTGAGTCTCAAATTTGATCTTTTACATTTTGCTACTTAAGACCAGTGGTGGAAAAAGTATTAACTAGTCATACTTGAGTAAAAGTAAACCTCTTGAAACTAGGGGGCACTATTTTTATTTTTGGAAAAATAACGTTCCCAAAGTAAACCGCCTATTTCTCAGGACCAGATGCTAGAATATGCATATAATTGACAACTTAGGAAAGAAAACACTCTAAAGTTAAAAAAACTGACAAAATATTGTCTGTGAGTATAACAGAAGTGATATTGCGAAACCCTGAGGAAAATCCAATCAGGAAGTGCCTCTTATTTTGAAACCATTGTGTTCCTATGCATCCCTATTGGCCATTGAAAAGGATATCAACCAGATTCCTTTTGCTACGTATTCCCTAAGGTGTCTACAGCATTTTGACGTAGTTTCACGCCTTTATGTTTTATGTTGAAGAATGAGCGTAAACGACTACATTGCGTAAGTGGCCAGCTGAGGGCTCTCAGAGTGATTCTTGCGTAAAAGACAGAGGTAGTCATTTTTCCTCTCGCTCCTACTGAAAAGCCAATTTGATATATTATCAAATAGATATTTGAAAAACACCTTGAGGATTGATTATAAAAAGCGTTTGCCATGTTTCTGTCGAAATTATGGATATAAATTGGATTTTTTTTTCAGCGTTGTCGTAACCGCTATTTCCGGTGGATTTCTCAACATAATATGACCAACAAACGGAGTTATTTTGGGTATAAAAATAATCTTTATGGAACAAAAGGAACATTTGCGGTCTAACTGGGAGTCTCGTCAGTGAAAACATCCGAAGATCATCAAAGGTAAACGGTTAATTTGATTGCTTTTCTGATTTTCGTGACCGAGCTTCCTGCTGCTAGCTGGACATAATGCTATGCTAGGCTATCGATAAACTTACACAAATGCTTGTCTTGCTTTGGCTGTAAAGCATAATTTCAAAATCTGAGATGACAGGGTGATTAACAAAAAGGCTAAGCTGTGTTTCACTATATTTCACTTGTGATTTCATGAATATTAATATTTTCTCGTAATATTTTTTGACCGTTGCGCTATGCTAATGTGTGTAGTTGATGACAATTCTCGCGGATCCGGGATGGGTAGTTCCAAGAGATTATTAAAAGAAAATGACTCAAGTAAAAGTGAGAGGCACCCAGTAAAATACAACTTCAGTAAAATAATGTTGTTTAAAAGTATTTGGTTTTAAAATGAATTAAGTAAATGAAATTGCTCAAAAGTAAAAAGTAAAAGTACAAACCATTTCAAATTCCTTATATTAAGGCGGCACAATAGTTTTTTATTGGCAGATAGGGGTACACTTCAACACTCAAGACACAAGACATACCCTGCCAGATCAGAGGCAGTAGGGATGACCAGGGATGTGTGTGAATTGGACCATTTTCCTGTCAAAATGTAACAAGTACTTTAAGTGTCAGGGAATAGACAGAGAGAGACAGAGAGAGACAGAGAGAGACAGAGAGTGACAGAGAGACAGAGAGAGACAGAGAGAGACAGAGAGTGACAGAGAGAGAGAGAGAGACAGAGAGAGACAGAGAGAGACAGAGAGTGACAGAGAGACAGAGAGAGACAGAGAGAGTGAGAGAGACCTGTTTTATGCCACTGAGGAAATAAAGTAAATTTAAGGTCCCAACAAAGGGTTTTATAATTCAAGTTTATTACAATCTGAGGTTACGAGTTGAAACAACAATCCAAATTAAAGCAGAAATATTGATTGACTTGAATAATAAACTAAGATGGTCTGGAGGATAATTACAGGTCTATATCAGATTAATGTTATACAAGACCAACCTACTGATACAGGTCTATATCAGATTAATGTTATACAAGACCAACCTACTGCTACAGGTCTATAGCAGATTAATGTTATACAAGACCAAACATAAAGTTGGACCAGGAAACCACAACATTCTTCATAGAGCTTGGTTAAAAGTTAAGTCACTCTGGCCCATTGCTCCCTGTAAAAATACCATCATACTATAGGCCTACTTCCGTTCAGCTCCTAGTGGACCACAGACTGTACTGAGTGGACTCGTACATTTCCTTTCAGCTCCTAGTGCACCACAGACTGTACTGAGTGGACTCATACATTTCCTTTTCAGCTCCTATTGGACCACAGACTGTACTGAGTGGACTCATACATTTCCTTTTCAGCTCCTATTGGACCACAGACTGTACTGAGTGGACTCGTACATTTCCTTTCAGCTTCTAGTGGACCACAGACTGTACTGAGTGGACTCGTACATTTCCTTTCAGCTTCTAGTGGACCACAGACTGTACTGAATGGACTCGTACATTTCCTTTCAGCTCCTAGTGCACCACAGACTGTACTGACTGGACTCATACATTTCCTTTTCAGCTCCTATTGGACCACAGACTGTAACATACGCATCATAACGTATCTATTTAGTAGCTAGCTAGCCTCTGTCTGAATCTAACATTATGCGTTATAACATATCTATTTAGTAGCTAGCTAGCCTCTGTCTGAATCTAACATTATGCCACATAACATATCTATTTAGTAGCTAGCTAGCCTCTGTCTGAATCTAACATTATGCCATATAACATATCTATTTAGTAGCTAGCTAGCCTCTGTCTGAATCTAACATTATGCCATATAACGTATCTATTTAGTAGCTAGCTAGCCTCTGTCTGAATCTAACATTATGCGTTATAACATGTGCACACATGTAAAAAACTTCAAAGGGTTCTTCATCTGTCTCCATAGGAGAACCCTTTGAAGAACCAGTTTTGGTTCCAGGTAGAAGCCTTTTGGGATCCATGTAGAACCCTTTCCACAGAGGGTTCTACATGGAACCCAAAATCATTCTACCTGGAACCCAAAAGGGTTTTCCTATGGGAACAGAACGAAGAAGCCTTTTGGGATCCATGTAGAACCCTTTCCACAGAGGGCTCTACCTGGAACCCAAAATCATTCTACCTGGAACCCAAAAGGGGTTTCCTATGGGAACAGAACGAAGAAGCCTTTTGGGATCCATGTAGAACCCTTTCCACAGAGGGTTCTACCTGGAACCCAAAATCATTCTACCTGGAACCCAAAAGGGTTTTCCTTTGGGAACAGGACGTGGAAGCATTTCGGTGATGTACACCCTCCAGCCTCATCAGCAGGATATTATATATTATTATATATTATATTCTCACCACTGAAAAATTGCAAAACCCTTTAGCTTGATTCTATTCAATGCATTCACTATCAATATATATATATCGTGCTTGGTTTAGGGGAATTCCTGTTTCTTTAGACAATTTTGCAAATAAATAGGTCCTACATAAAATTGCCATCTCATGTGCTACTCTTTACTCTCGTTCTCTCGTTCGATCAGCCTTCAAGTAAAACACGGTCTCAATCTAACTAAGGTTTAATGCACAAACTATTTATTAACTAACTAATCAAACATGTATTATGACTGCCTATCATATCTAAATAGAATAATCTAGTTACTCTCACTCAAAGGAGGTACACTTCTCCAACAGGCGACACGGAAGAGAGGGAGAAAGGAAGGCGTGTTACATTTACATTTGTGATGAATAAATTGTCTCCCTAGTGAATGTTCCTGTCTAAATGGTGAATATCCAGGAGGGCAGGGATTTATGAAGCAGGAGAGGAGGAAGAGAAGGAGAGGAGAGGAGGAGCAGAAGAGGAGAGGAGGCGATGAGGGAGGAAAGAAGAGGAGGAGGAGAGGAGAGGGAGGAGAGGAGAGGAGTGTAAGAGAGAAGAGAAGGAGAGAAGAGGAGGTGAGGAGAGGAGTGTAAGAGAGAAGAGAAGGAGTGGAGAGGAGGTAAGGAGAGGAGAGGAGTGGAAGAGAGAAGAGAAGGAGAGAAGGAGAGGAGGTGAGGAGAGGAGTGGAAGAGAGAAGAGAAGGAGAGGAGAGGAGGAGCAGAAGAGGAGCAGAAGAGGAGCAGAAGAGGAGAGGAGGCGATGAGGGAGGAAAGAAGAGGAGGAGGAGAGGAGAGGGAGGAGAGGAGTGTAAGAGAGAAGAGAAGGAGAGAAGAGGAGGTGAGGAGAGGAGAGGAGTGTAAGAGAGAAGAGAAGGAGAGGAGAGGAGTGGAAGAGAGAAGAGGGTGAGGAGAGGAGGTGAGGAGAGGAGTGGAAGAGAGAAGAGAAGGAGAGGAGAGGAGGAGGAGAGGAGAGTGAGGAGAGGAGGAGGAAGAGAAGGAGAAGGAGAGGAGAGGAGGAGAGGAGCAGAAGAGAAGAGGTGGCGATAAGGGAGGAAAGGAGAGGAGGAGGAGAGGAGGAGATGGAGGAGAGGAGGAGAGGAAGGGGTAGAGAGGAGGTGAGGAGGAGATGAAGGAGGAGGAGAGGAGGAGATGAGAGGAAGAGAGGGGGGAGTAGAGGAGAGGAGAAGAGATGAGAGAACGGGCTGAACCCGATACAGGTACAGTATACGGATTCGGAGAGAACGCCCATGAATCATTTGCACAACGGTAAAACCTGTTTCCCAAGTACTTCATCAACCAATCAGGATGGTTGACTGCAGATCCATCACAATGACTTCATCCCAAATCCTCCATTCGCTATGTAGTGCACTATTTTAGACAAGGACCCAATGGGGAATAGGATGCTATTTGTAACACCCAATCGTCGTCTGGCATGAAGTCACTTAGGGACCGTGGCGAATAGTAGAGAGTGGATCGCCTCAGGGAGAGAGAGGAACAACCCAGTGGTTATGATGATGACTTAGACAACTGACATCAGATCTCATCATGGAGCCCCCAGCACCTCTCCACACACACACGCACACACACGCGAGCACAAACTCGGCTAGCGGAACCGAACGAGCGCATACTCCCTTAAACGACCTTCACAAAACGCAAAAAAAAAAGCAGCAATTATACTGTTGGTCCCTCTTGAGATGCCATAGCCAGTATACCCCTCCTCAACCTTAGTCCGAATTAATATTAGATAACTTAAGAAATTGTCATTTATTTAGACGTTTTGCAGAGGAGATCTTAGTCGTTTTACATCGAACGAAAGATGTTTTGGTCCCACGAAAACTTTTTGTCTTTCATTGAATGACAACAATGACTTCATTGAAGAATCCCTACTGTCGAACAAATTGTCACGCTGGTGTAAAGGGATCGGGAGACATGCACAGGAATGCGTACTAGGGGTTTTTTATTGACCCAAATTACAGCCATGTAAAGGCACAGGGACGAAGACCAAACAAACACACGTATACAATACACAGGGTTGAAACCCAAACAAACACACGTATACAATACACAGGGTTGAAACCCAAACAAACACACGTATACAATACACAGGGTTGAAACGCAAACAAAAAAGAGTGAGGAGTACCTCGGATAAATACAGCCGGGACGAGACCCGCAACAAACACGCACAAAATGATACCACACGGGACGAGACCCGCAACAA
>NC_088417.1:5388340-5458340 GCF_034236695.1 Oncorhynchus nerka
GGCATTGCTGTCAGACATGCACCTTCCCCAATGCTCTGGTTGCTGATGACTGGGATGAATTCAGGAGCAGGACAAGACACCCTCTATGTGACTGATGACTGATACAGGGGCATGTACGTGATTGGCCTCTCTGGCCTTGTATGATTATGATGTCATAATGATTCATGACACTGATATAAGGGCCTGTACGTGATTGGCCTATCTGGCCTTATATGATTATGATGTCATAATGATTCATGACAGTGATATAAGGGCATGTACGTGATTGGCCTCTCTGGCCTTATATGATTATGATGTCATAATGCTTCATGACAGTGTCATAAAGTGTATTTTCTACTAAGTTGTTTTAAATATGATTAAAAAAACATTACTATAAATAATTCATTACAACAACAACAACAACAAAGGATTTGAGATTTCAGAAACAAACTTTAAAAATGGAAGGTCAACTTCTTGGCAGAGAAAAAAAACTAATTGGAATAAATGTGGGTTTTTGACACCCTTATGTAGGTGTCATAACCAGCCATAAAATAACACTGTGTCACAACAGGTGTATGGGTCATGACAGTGTTATGACCGTGTTATAACAGGTTATGACGTTATTTCAGCTTCTATGACATGACAATGACACTGGGTGTCAAATAAAGTGTTTACCTTTCTCTGTGGCAAAGATATGGCTCTGCAGTGGAACAGTTTGACGTGATCCTGAACAATTGTGATATGTTGTGATTATTTACACTGAGCTTTTTTTTCCAGATTTTTTATCATTTCTGAAAACATCTTCTGTTCCTCAAAACAGAGAGCAGAGAACCTTGATTTGATTTTCAATTTCTACTTCAACGAGTCGGCAGCTCTGGATGTTCTACTTCCTCTGGAACAGCACTCGAAGAGGAAGTGATGGCGCAGAAGAGGCATCCTGGCGAGACTATGTCAGCGAGCAAATAAACCGCCTCTACCCTCCGTTTTATTCGCTAGAGAAAAAACTGGACGAGCTCCTTTCGAGACTAAACTATCAACGAGACTTGAATCATTTTTTAATATTCAATGTGACATGGAGACGTAGCTGAACAAGGACATAAATAATATACATCTCACTGGTTTCTCCATCGTCTAGACAGGACGGCAGGGGTGTGTCTCCTTGTTAACAACAGCTGGTGTGCTGATGTTAAGGAAGTCTTTTGCTTCCCTGAGTTAGAATACCTCATGATAAGCTGTAGTACGTAATATTTACCAAGAGAGTGTTTTCATCTACATTTTTCGTGGCCGTGTATTATCACCATAAACCGATGCTGGCATTAAGACCGCACTCGGCACGCTATATGGGGCCGTAAGCAAACAAGAAAAGGCTCATCAGGAGGCGGCTGGTGATTTTAATGCAGGGAAATTCGTTTTAGCTCCTTTTTTTTAACCAGAATGTCACCTGTGCAACTAAAGGCGACAAAACTTTTGATCATTTTTACTCCACAAACAGAAACGCAACAAACGTCTCTCCCTTTGGCAGATAATAAATCTATGCTCTTGATTCCTGCTTTAAAAAGCAAAAACTCAAACAGGAAGTACCAATGACTCGCTCAATATAGAAACGGTCCAATGAAGCTGATGCTAAGATAGAAGACGATTTCTCTAAACGGTTTCTCTAACACAGACTGGAATGTTTTACGTGATTAATCCGTTTAACATATGAGGAGTTTACCACATCAAAAAGGAAAAGGAGACCTCTTGGAGCTCAGATGAAATTATTTAATAACCTAATAACCAACGTTTAGACAGACAAGCTGTCTTCATCAGGGTATAATGACAAACACTGCCGGTCACTAGTTTATATCGTGTCAAAGGACACACACAAGTGTCTGTAATCCGGCCGGCCTGATATCATTGGTTAATTTGCAGATATAAACATGAACATGAACATATCAAAAACATGAATGGATAACATACGGTCATAGATACAATTTGGCTACATAAGCCTACAAACATTTACAATGAATAGCAAAATCACAATAATCACCAAAATGGCTTCAGATCAAAGTCTACGTTGAAACTGAAGGGAGCAAGGGTCTTTAAATTAAAGATCCAAACTCTAATTTACCACCATAAAAATCCGCCTACACAACATCTATTTGTGCCTCTACCGGATGGAAATTACAAAGTCCCCACAGTGACATTATGTAAATATCCCAACCAGAAAGCTTCAGGATTACAGGAAAAACTAGGCTAAGTCTGCCGCTTTCAAGGAATGAGACACTAATCCGGATGCTTATATTAAATCCTGCTACGACCTCCGACGAGCCATTAAACAGACAAAGCGTTAATTGAGGACTAAGATTGAATCTTACTACGCCGGCTCTGACGCTCGTCGGATGTAGCAGGGCTTGCAAATTATCATGGACTACAAAAGGAAAACCCAGCCCCAACCTTACCAGATGAGTGCAAGCCTACCAGATGAGTGAAACTCCTTCAATGCTCCCTTCTAGGCAAGCGACACTGATCCATGCATGAGAGCACCAGCTGTTCCGGACAACTGTGTGATCTTGCTTTCCGTAGCTGATGTGAGTAAGACCTTGAAACAGGTCAACATTCACAAAGCCTCAGGGCCAGATGGATTACCAGGTTCTGTACTCAGCGCATGCATGGACAAACTGGCAAGTGTCTTCACTGACATTTTCAACCTCTCCTTGTACAAGTCTGTAATACCAACATGTTTCAAGCAGACCACCATAGTCCCTATGCCCAAGAATGCCAAGGTAACCTATCTAAATGACTGTCGCCCGGTAGCAGTCACATCTGTAGACATGAAATGCTTTGACAGGCCGGTCATGGCTCACATCAACACCATCATCCCAGACACCCTGGACTCACTCCAATAGCCCTTATGCACATTCCATGACCGAACGTTCTTAGCACACTTCCTTCCGGTGTGGCAATTTCAGAATTTCACACTCTAGAACTCTGGAAGTCAGTCTAGTTATTATCGACGAAGTAACATTACTACCAGTTGCAGTTTTTTACCTGGTGTCTTCAGGACTTGCCTCAAATTAATATTAATGATATACATCGAATTGTTAAATCAGCCTCTCAGACGCCAGCTAGCAAGAACAAAAAGGCGTTCAAGATATATATAGGAAGCTACATAGGCAACTATGAAGGTGAGTACCAAGTCAGTGATAGATATAACGTTAGCTAGCTACAATCATATTAGCTAGCTAGTTTAACTAGTACCTGTAGCTAGCTAGTTACTTCGTAAAATGATGTAACGTTGACAGAATCTACACTCCAATTTGCATACCGCACCAACAGATCCCACCTGGACAGATCCCACCTGGACAATAGGAACACCTATGTGAGAATGCTATTCATTGACTACAGCTCAGCGTTCAACACTGTAGTGCCCTCAAAGCTCATCACTAAGCTAAGGACCCTGGGACTAAACACCTCCCTCTGCAACTGGACCCTGGACTTCCAGGTGGTAAGGGTAGATAACAACACATCTGCCACGCTGATCCTCAACACAGGGGCATCTCAGGGGTGCGTGCTCAGCCCCCTCCTGTACTCCCTGTTCACTCATGACTGCACGACCAGGCATGACTCCAACGCCATCATTAAGTTTGCTGATGACACAACAGTGGTAGGCCTGATCACCGACAATGATGAGACAGCCTATAGGGAGGTCAGAGACCTGGTCGTATGGTGACAGGACAACAACCTCTCCCTCAACGTGATCAAGACTTAGGAGATGATTGTAGACTACTTGAAAAGCATAACCGAGGACAACCCCATTCTCCTCGATGGGGCTGTAGTGGAGCAGGTTGAGAACTTCAAGTTCCTTGGCGTCCACATCACCAACAAACTAACATGGTCCAAGGCAGTTGTGAGGGGACAAAAAAAACTATTCCGCCTCAGGAGACTGAAAAGATTAGGCATTGGTCCTCAGATCCTCAAAATGTTTTACAGCTGCACCATCGAGGGCATCCTGACGGTTTGCATCACCGCCTGGTATGGCAACTGCTCGGCCTCTGACCGCCAGGCACTACAGAGGGTAGTGCGTGTGGTCCAGGACCTCTGTACCAGGCGGTGTCAGAGGAAAGCACTAAAAATCGTCAAAGACTCCAGCCAACCTAGTCATAGACTGTTCTCTCTGCTAGCGCCAAGGCTAGGTCCAAGAGGCTTCTATAAACAGCTTCTACCCCCAAGCCATAAGACTCCTGAACAGCTAATCAAATGGCACCAAGACAATTTTCACCCCGCCCCCCCGCCCCCAAAGCTGCTGTTACTCTCTGTTATTATCTTATGCATAGCCACTTTAATAACCCGAACTGCATGTACATAATTACCTCAATTACTCCAACACCAGTGCCCCCTCACATTGACACATTGACTCTGTACCGGTACTCCCTGTATATAGCCTCCACATTGACTCTGTACTGGTACCCCCTGTATATAGCCTCCACATTGACTCTGTACTGTAATACCCTGTATATAGCCTCCACATTGTCGCTGTACCGTAATACCCTGTATATAGCCTCCACATTGACTCTGTACCGTAATACCCTGTATATAGCCTCCACATTGACTCTGTACCGTAATACCTTGTATATAGCCTCCACATTGACTCTGTACCGTAACACCCTGGATATAGCCTCCACGTTGACTCTGTACCGTAATACCCTGTATATAGCCTCCACGTTGACTCTGTACCGTAATACCATGTATATAGCCTCCACATTGACTCTGTACCGTAATACCCTGTATATAGCCTCCACATTGACTCTGTACCGTAATACCCTGTATATAGCCTCCACATTGACTCTGTACCATAATACCCTGTATATAGCCTCCACATTGACTCTGTACCGGTACCCCCTGTATATAGCCTCCACATTGACTCTGTACCTGTACTCCCTGTATATAGCCTCCACATTGACTCTGTACCTGTACTCCCTGTATATAGCCTCCACATTGACTCTGTACCTGTACTCCCTGTATATAGCCTCCACATTGACTCTGTACCGTAATACCCTGTATATAGCCTCCACATTGACTCTGTACCGTAATACCCTGTATATAGCCTCCACATTGACTCTGTACCGTAACACCCTGGATATAGCCTCCACATTGACTCTGTACCGTAATACCCTGTATATAGCCTCCACATTGACTCTGTACCGTAATACCCTGTATATAGCCTCCACATTGACTCTGTACCGTAATACCCTGTATATAGCCTCCACATTGACTCTGTACCGTAATACCCTGTATATAGCCTCCACATTGACTCTGTATCATAATACCCTGTATATAGCCTCCACATTGACTCTGTACCGGTACCCCCTGTATATAGCCTCCACATTGATTCTGTACCTGTACTCCCTGTATATAGCCTCCACATTGACTCTGTACCTGTACTCCCTGTATATAGCCTCCACATTGACTCTGTACCTGTACTCCCTGTATAAAGCCTCCACATTGACTCTGTACCTGTACTCCCTGTATATAGCCTCCACATTGACTCTGTACTGTAATACCCTGTATATAGCCTCCACATTGACTCTGTACCGTAATACCCTGTATATAGCCTCAAAATTGACTCTGTACCGTAATACCCTGTATATAGCCTCCACATTGACTCTGTACCGTAATACCCTGTATATAGCCTCCACATTGACTCTGTACCGTAATACCCTGTATATAGCCTCCACATTGACTCTGTACCGTAACACCCAGGATATAGCCTCCACATTGACTCTGTACCGTAATACCCTGTATATAGCCTCCACATTGACTCTGTACCGTAATACCCTGTATATAGCCTCCATAGCCCCGCCCCCCTTTCGGAAAAGCTGACCACGACTCCATTTTGCTGATCCCTGCCTACAGGCAGAAACTAAAACAAGAGGCTCCCACGCTGAGGTCTGTCCAACGCTGGTCAGACCAAGCTGACTCCACACTCCAAGACTGCTTCCATCACGTGGACTGGGACATGTTTCGTATTGCGTCAGATGGAAATATTGACGAATACGCTGATTCGGTGTGCGAGTTCATTAGAACGTGCGTCGAAGATGTCGTTCCCATAGCAACGATAAAAACATTCCCAAAGCAGAAACCGTGGATTGATGGCAGCATTCGCGTGAAACTGAAAGCGCGAACCACTGCTTTTAATCAGGGCAAGGTGTCTGGTAACATGTCCGAATATAAACAATGCAGCTATTCCCTCCGCAAGGCTATTAAACAAGCTAAGCGTCAGTACAGAGACAAAGTGGAATCTCAATTCAATGGCTCAGACACAAGAGGCATGTGGCAGGGTCTACAGTCAATCACGGACTACAATCACGGATGTCTTGCTCCCAGGCAGACTAAATAACTTTTTTGCCCGCTTTGAGGACAATACAGTGCCACTGACACGGCCTGCAACGAAAACATGCGGTCTCTCCTTCACTGCAGTCGAGGTGAGTAAGACATTTAAACGTGTTAACCCTTGCAAGGCTGCAGGCCCAGAGGGCATCCCCAGCCGCGCCCTCAGAGCATGCGCAGACCAGCTGGCCGGTGTGTTTACGGACATATTCAATCAATCCCTATACCAGTCTGCTGTTCCCACATGCTTCAAGAGGGCCACCATTGTTCCTGTTCCCAAGAAAGCTAAGGTAACTGAGCTAAACGACTACCGCCCCGTAGCACTCACTTCCGTCATCATGAAGTGCTTTGAGAGACTAGTCAAGGACCATATCACCTCCACCCTACCTGACACCCTAGACCCACTCCAATTTGCTTACCGCCCAAATAGGTCCACAGACGATGCAATCTCAACCACACTGCACACTGCCCTAACCCACCTGGACAAGAGGAATACCTATGTGAGAATGCTGTTCATCGACTACAGCTCGGCATTCAACACCATAGTACCCTCCAAGCTTGTCATCAAGCTCGAGACCCTGGGTCTCGACCCCGCCCTGTGCAACTGGGTACTGGACTTCCTGACGGGCCGCCCCCAGGTGGTGAGGGTAGGCAACAACATCTCCGCCCCACTGATCCTCAACACGGGGGCCCCACAAGGGTGCGTTCTGAGCCCTCTCCTGTACTCCCTGTTCACCCACGACTGCGTGGCCACGCACGCCTCCAACTCAATCATCAAGTTTGCGGACGACACAACAGTGGTAGGCTTGATTACCAACAACGACGAGACGGCCTACAGGGAGGAGGTGAGGGCCCTCGGAGTGTGGTGTCAGGGAAATAACCTCACACTCAACGTCAACAAAACTAAGGAGATGATTGTGGACTTCAGGAAACAGCAGAGGGAACACCCCCCTATCCACATCGATGGATCAGTAGTGGAGAGGGTAGCAAGTTTTAAGTTCCTCGGCATACACATCACAGACAAACTGAATTGGTCCACTCACACTGACAGCGTCGTGAAGAAGGCGCAGCAGCGCCTCTTCAACCTCAGGAGGCTGAAGAAATTTGGCTTGTCACCAAAAGCACTCACAAACTTCTACAGATGCACAATCGAGAGCATCCTGGCGGGCTGTATCACCGCCTGGTACGGCACCTGCTCCGCCCTCAACCGTAAGGCTCTCCAGAGGGTAGTGAGGTCTGCACAACGCATCACCGGGGGCAAACTACCTGCCCTCCAGGACACCTACTCCACCCGATGTTACAGGAAGGCCATAAAGATCATCAAGGACATCAACCACCCGAACCACTGCCTATTCACCCCGCTATCATCCAGAAGGCGAGGTCAGTACAGGTGCATCAAAGCTGGGACCGAGAGACTGAAAAACAGCTTCTATCTCAAGGCCATCAGACTGTTAAACAGCCACCACTAACATTGAGTGGCTGCTGCCAACACACTGTCATTGACACTGACCCAACTCCAGCCACTTTAATAATGGGAATTGATGGGAAATGATGTAAATATATCACTAGCCACTTTAAACAATGCTACCTTATATAATGTTACTTACCCTACATTATTCATCTCATATGCATACGTATATACTGTAATCTAGATCATCGACTGCATCATTATGTCACTAGCCACTTTAACTATGCCACTTTGTTTACTTTGTCTACATACTCATCTCATATGTATATACTGTACTCGATACCATCTACTGTATGCTGCTCTGTACCATCACTCATTCATATATCCTTATGTACATATTCCTTATCCCCTTACACTGTGTATAAGACAGTAGTTTTGGAATTGTTAGTTAGATTACTTGTTGGTTATCACTGCATTGTCGGAACTAGAAGCACAAGCATTTCGCTACACTCGCATTAACATCTGCTAACCATGTGTATGTGACAAATAACATTTGATTCGATTTGAATTGATTTGATTCGATTGACTCTGTACCGTAATACCCTGTATATAGCCTCCACATTGACTCTGTACCGTAATACCCTGTATATAGCCTCCACATTGACTCTGTACCGTAACACCCTGTATATAGCCTCCACATTGACTCTGTACCGTAATACCCTGTATATAGCCTTCACATTGACTCTGTACCGTAACACCCTGTATATAGCCTCCACATTGACTCTGTACCATAATACCCTGTATATAGCCTCCACATTGACTCTGTACCGTAATACCCTGTATATAGCCTCCACATTGACTCTGTACCTGTACTCCCTGTATATAGCCTCCACATTGACTCTGTACCATAATACCCTGTATATAGCCTCCACATTGACTCTGTACCGTAATACCCTGTATATAGCCTCCACATTGACTCTGTACCGTAATACCCTGTATATAGCCTCCACATTGACTCTGTACCGTAATACCCTGTATATAGCCTCCACGTTGACTCTGTACCGTAATACCCTGTATATAGCCTCCACATTGACTCTGTACCGTAATACCCTGTATATAGCCTCCACATTGACTCTGTACCATAATACCCTGTATATAGCCTCCACATTGACTCTGTACCGGTACCCCCTGTATATAGCCTCCACATTGACTCTGTACCTGTACTCCTGTATATAGCCTCCACATTGACTCTGTACCTGTACTCCTGTATATAGCCTCCACATTGACTCTGTACCTGTACTCCTGTATATAGCCTCCACATTGACTCTGTACCGTAATACCCTGTATATAGCCTCCACATTGACTCTGTACCGTAATACCCTGTATATAGCCTCCACATTGACTCTGTACCGTAACACCCTGGATATAGCCTCCACATTGACTCTGTACCGTAATACCCTGTATATAGCCTCCACATTGACTCTGTACCGTAATAACCTGTATATAGCCTCCACATTGACTCTGTACCGTAATACCCTGTATATAGCCTCCACATTGACTCTGTACCGTAATACCCTGTATATAGCCTCCACATTGACTCTGTACCGTAACACCCTGTATATAGCCTCCACATTGACTCTGTACCGTAATACCCTGTATATAGCCTCCACATTGACTCTGTACCGTACTACCCTGTATATAGCCTCCACATTGACTCTGTACCGTAATACCCTGTATATAGCCTCCACATTGACTCTGTACCGTAATACCCTGTATATAGCCTCCACATTGACTCTGTACCGTAACACCCTGTATATAGCCTCCACATTGACTCTGTACCGTAATACCCTGTATATAGCCTCCACATTGACTCTGTACCGTAATACCCTGTATATAGCCTCCACATTGACTCTGTACCGTAATAGCCTGTATATAGCCTCCACATTGACTCTGTACCGTAATACCCTGTATATAGCCTCCACATTGACTCTGTACCGTAATACCCTGTATATAGCCTCCACATTGACTCTGTACCGTAATACCCTGTATATAGCTCAGCTATTGTTATTTACAGCTGCTCTTTAATCATTTGTTTCTCTTATCTCTTACTTTTTCTTACTTTTTGCCTCATCAACTGAACACAGTGTGGCAATCAGTCAGGTATATAGTGGATGTGATGGGGAGGGTGAGAAAGAGGGGGAGGCTCAGTGAGTTCACTGGACCAAATGAGGAGGGGGGAGACAAGGGGAGAAAGAGGGGGAGGCTCAGTGAGTTCACTGGACCAAATCAGGAGGGGGGAGACAAGGGGGGAAAGAGGGGGAGGCTCAGTGAGTTCACTGTACCAAATGAGGAGGGGGGAGACAAGGGGAGAAAGAGGGAGAGAATCAGTGTGGAGGTCAGGTTCGGTTGATGGGATAGATGTCTGTAAACCTACTAACTTAATTAAGGTGTGAAGTAAGGTCTGGTTGATGGGATAGAGGTCTGTAAACCTACTAACTTAATTAAGGTGTGAAGTAAGGTCTGGTTGATGGGATAGAGGTCTGTAAACCTACTAATTCGTGTGCTGATGGAATAAGGGAAGTTGGAGGTTCCTAGAATGGGAACATTTTAGAAAACATTTTCTTGTGAATTTTTGCATCCAGATGATAAGCCTAAACAGTGTCTTAATTAAGACGCAATGACACATGTTTGGGAAATATATACTGTATAATAATCTATAAATCTGTATATTTTAATCCATTTTATTTGAAATTTCGGGCATGTGCCGTTTCTAGAAAAGTTACATGAGTCTTTGTCATAGTAATCTCTCCAACCTGACGTCAAGGTTTTTACATGTTTTGCAGAAGTTCTCTCTACAAAACACTCAACGGATACATGCCTGACATGAACCTTCTCAGAAACGTATGCCAACTTTTCTCCACTTACTGCCCCTCTCGTGACAACAATGGAAGTGTCAGCTGACGTGCCCCTGGTTGACCTTTGGGCCAGTGTAAGCTGGCAGTGTGCTGTCCTATCAACTTCCACAGCCAAAGACCAGTGAAATTGTGAAGATTGCCGAGGCCCCTTCTCCACCAATACTTCCATTAGATGGCTACAGGCTTCAGGCTTCCCAGTGTGCTTACGTCCTTAGCCATCAGGAGCAGTTCCACCTCAAGGCATTAGAGACAACCTAGGAGATGTCACACAAAGTCCAGGTTGCTACAAGGAATGGCACCAGCTAAGGAAAAATGAGAATAAGATCCCTTCGTTTACGAGAGGTTTGCCGTGTCCGAGAGGTTAGCCATGTCTGAGAGGTTAGCCGTGTCTGAGAGGTTTGCCATGTCCGGGGAGAGACCTCAGCTGACCGCCTAGCTGAGCAGATGTTCAAGGGACGCCCGTGGCTGTACAGGGACCTGGTATACAGACCATGGAGATGAAGAGGGGGCCATGGAGCCAGTGGCTGTATAGGAGTACTGCACACTGAAGAATGTTAACTTCTTTCAGTGTGGCTTCGTACCCAGAGGCCCCGTGGTTAGGATCCTCTCCAGATGGCCTCATATTTCTTTTATCTCGAGGCCATCAGACTGTTAAACAGCCATCACTAACATAGAGAGGCTGCTGCCAACATACAGACTCAAATCTCAAGGTCACTTTAATACATGGACTTAATAAAGGTGTCACTAGTCACTTTAAATAACACCACTTTAATAATGTTTACATACCCTATATTACTCATCTCATATGTATATACTGTATTCTATACCATCTACTGCATCTTGCCTATGTCGCACAGCGATCGCTCATCCATATATTTATATGTACATATTCGTATTCATCCCTTTACACTTGTGTGAGGAACTAATTCCAGACTGCTTGAAGATCTCCTTGTCACTCACAGATCCAGCATACAACGATGACACAACAGTGACAGCTCCACATGGTGCTGTTCCCAACATGCCCTTAAAGGTACAGTGTGACTTGTAGGAAGAAAACACTTCACTCTGCAGTAGTAGTGAAGACGGTTTCTGGCAGCGGAGTTCAGTGCAGTCGATCACTACCTGGGTGTCTGGATAGTCCTTGAACTCAGGTGGCAGGTGGGCTTTGATGGTTTCCTTGGGGATCCATATATCCGTGCTGATCCAAGCAGACAGTAAAGTTGGCCCAAAAGATGATAATCCGACTCGATTGGTGGATGCTGAACCAAATGGGCCAAATCCTTCTGCTTTCAGACCCAGTGACAGATGAGTCATAAACAAGAATAACTTGTCGATTGATGGCAGTGTTCTGAACACAAAGAAAACCATTTTAGTACAATATAGTCCTTACATTCGGTCCATAACACAAAGTAAATGATGTTTAGGAATTACAGTAAGATCAAATAATATTCTCTATCAAATATGTTTGATGAAGTTGTCCTTTACTGGTTCTCTTCGAGTAACACTTCTTTCAGATGGATTGGTGCTTGTGAACTTGGTCTCTGCGGCCCAATCAAGTGCCAGAAGGCCATCAGGTGGGTGTATTTCAAATACCCAGAGTATTTGAAAACAAAATAGCTCATTACTATTATTGTTAATCTTCTCTAAGCATCAAGTAGCACTAGACATTAATCTAGCTGCTATTGTAGTCTGTTTTTCTTGTTTCTGAAATTTGTACTGCAATTTACGGCAGTGAATTTGTTTTACATTTTACGTTATTAAACCTGGGAAGTGGACTAAGAAGCAAAACATATTTGCAGCAACGACCTGGGAGCATTTTTGGGGGTTAACTAAAAACTAATGTAAAGACAATATACATTCAATGTTCCTACTTATGCTCATCTATACCAGCCTCGTTTTAAATAACAATGAATATGTTCTTAAAATTAAGATGGACTTTGGGATAATAAATAAATAGTAAATAGTAAAAAACAGTAATGCCGGATAATAATAAATAATAACATTATTAATAATAATAAATAATAACAACAACAATAACAATAATAATAACAATAATACTAGTAATAATAATAATAACAATAACAATAATAATAACAATAATAATAATAATAACAATAATAATAATAATAATAATAACAATAATAATAATAATAATAACAATAATAATAATAATAACAATAATAATAATAATAATAATAATAATAATAATATAGTAATAATAATAATAATAACAATAATAATAATAATAATAATAACAATAATAATAATAATAACAATAATAATAATAATAATAATAATAATAACAATAATAATAATAACAATAATAATAACAATAATAATAATAATATTAATAATAATAATAACAATAATAATAATAATAATAACAATAATAATAACAATAATACTAATAATAATAATAACAATAATAATAATAATAATAAATCATAATAACAATAATAATAGTAATAACAATATTAATATTAATAAATAATAATAACAACAACAATAATAATAGCAATAATAATAGTAATAACAATATTAATATTAATAAATAATAATAACAACAACAATAATAATAACAGTAATAATAATAATACCGATATTAATCAATAGTGAATAATAAACAACAGTAATCCTGGATAATAATAATAAATAACAACAATAATAATAAACAACAATAACAATAATAACAACAACAATAATAACAATACTAATAAATAGTAAATAATAAACAGTAATGCTGGATAATAATAATAATAAATAATAATAATAATAATAACACTTACAATGGTAATAATAAATCATAATAACAATAATGATAATAATAATAATAATACATAATAATAACAATAATAATGATAATTATTAATAATAATTACAATAACAATGGTATTAATAAATCATAATACCAATAATAATAATAATAATAATAATAACGATAACAATAACAATAACAATAATATTCATAAATAATAACACATCATTACTGTACCTTGTGTAAAAACGTATATCCTCGTTAGAACCAGCAAATTGCTGTAGACCAAAGCCGTGTTGGACAGTCAGTTTCTCCAGCTTGGATCGAAGATCCTCAATTTCTCTTACATGCTCATGGTTTTGCCATTAGGGACATGTCGGGTTCAGGGACTGTGCCGGGTTCAGGGACTGCACAGTAATCATGTGTCTGGACCGGATCAGAGACGGCACAGTAATCATGTGTCTGGACCGGATCAGAGACGGCACAGTAATCATGTGTCTGGACCGGATCAGAGACGACACAGTAATCATGTGTCTGGACCTGAACAGAGACGGCACAGTAATCATGTGTCTGGACCGGATCAGAGACAACACAGTAATCATGTGTCTGGACCTGAACAGAGACGGCACAGTAATCATGTGTCTGGACCTGAACAGAGACGGCACAGTAATCATGTGTCTGGACCTGAACAGGCACGGCACAGTAATCATGTGTCTGGACCTGAACAGAGACGGCACAGTAATCATGTGTCTGGACCGGATCAATAGACGGCAGAGTAATCATGTGTCTGGACCGGATCAATAGACGGCACAGTAATCATGTGTCTGGACCTGAACAGGGACGGCAGAGTAATCATGTGTCTGGACCTGAACAGGGACGGCACAGTAATCATGTGTCTGGACCTGAACAGGGACGGCACAGTAATCATGTGTCTGGACCGGATCAATAGACGGCACAGTCCATAGGCAGCGCACCTTGTTCTTCATCCTCCTCAGTCGGGGCAGGAGGTTTCAGTCTTCTTTCCCAAACACCAGGTCTCTTTTGAATGTGCCAGTTCCACTATAGGAACAACACCTCTTTCTAGGTATTGTCGCCCCCCCAAAAAAAATGTGTCCCTACACAAAGTCTCTCTCAGCTAAATGTGTACTACACACCATTGTGTGTTTGGTGACAGTAAAGTTGTCAAGACGTACTGCCACCACCCACCTTTTTCTGAGCTCTACATCGACCCGGGAAACGACGAAAGCTCACGATACCATTTTAATTTGAAGAAACTGAACACAGAGGCACTGAACAATGTTCATTAGCACCTCCTTTGCGGGGCTATAACTTAAACGTAGTCATTGCAAAATATTCCAGTCAGAAATGCATCGACCACAGTTAGCTAGCTAGTAAGCAAATGATAAAAAAACAATAGCAGAAATCGCTCCGGAAGTCAGTTCACATACCGCCGCAACAGATCAACAGATGGCACATCTCTATTCCACTCCACACTGTATCTCCCAGCTGGACAAGAGGATATGTGAGAATTATGTTAATTGACCAGAGCTCAGCGTTCAACATCATAGTGACTTCCAAGCTCATCACTAAGCTCATGTCCCTGTGACAGAACACCTCCCTCTGCAACTGGATCCTGGACTTCCTGACGGGCCGACCCCAGGTGGTGAGGGTAGGCAACAACACATACGCCAAGATGATCCTCAACACTGGAGCCCCTCAGGGGTGAGTGCTTAGTCCCCTCCTGTACTCCCTGTTCACCCTACAACTACATTGCATGACTCCAACACCATCATTCAGTTTTCTGACAACACAACGGTGGTAGGCCTGAACACCAGTGACGATGAGACAGCCTATAGAGAGGTCAGAGACCTGACAGTGTGGTGCCAGGACAACAAACATCTCCTTCAACGTCAGCAAGACAAAGAAGCTGGGCCGGTAGGGCGGCAGTTAGCTTAGTGGTTAAGAGCTTTGGGCCAGTAACAGAAAGGATGATTGTTTCGAATCCCTGAGCCCATAATAAACTGAAAAGAAATCTGTCCAAAATTGCTAATATATGCATATAATAATAATTATTGATTAGAAAACACTCTAAAGCTTCTAAAACCGTTTGAATTATGTCTGTAAGTATAGCAGAACTCACAGGGCAGGCAATCTCCCAAACTATTTTTGGGAGCCTGAAATTTGGGGCAACTTTGAAGTCATCGCCCCCACCCTTCCCAACCAGCTATTGATCTGGAGACACTTTCTATGTCTTCCACTAGATGTCCTCATTCAGTACAGCGTTTAATTGTGCAAATCAGTTTTGACCCTTTGCTAGGCAAAAGACTGAGTGTCGCGAGAAAATACAAGGTTACGAGAGCGCGCTTTTTGGAGAGACGTCCCTTTGTTCCAGATTGCCTGCGAAGAAGCAAGAATGTCCGATAGATTAGATAATTGTTTTGTACGTTTAGAACATCCTAAAGCTTGATTCTGCACTCAGTTTGACCAGTTTAGTCGACATATAATATGTAATTTTGAAGTTTTGATGCGCAACTGTTCGAGACCAGAAGTAATTTTGGATGCATTTCAGCTGGAACTTGAAGCATATGCTAATACAAAGACACACGACTTGAAACCAAACGATGTTTTGGGTAAATATGACTCCTTCCACTACATACTGATCGAAGACCATCAAAGGTAAGGGAATATTTATGTTGTAATTTTGTGTTTCTGTTGACTCCAACATAGCGGAGAAATATTGCTTATGTCTGAGCGCCGTCTCAGATTATTGAAAAATTTACGATTTTTGTAACGTTAAAAAGAAATGTGACAAAGCGATTGCATTAAGAAGCAGTGTATCTTTCTAACTATATGTAGAACATGTATATTTAGTCAAAGTTTATGATGTGTATTGCTGTTATCTGGCGTTATCTGGCGGAGTTATATATAATTTCTCCTGACATTTTTTAGCATGTTCTGAACATGGCGTCAATGTAAACGGTGATTTATGGATATGAATGGCATATTATTGAAAAAAACATAAATGTACTGTGTAACATGTCATCTGATGAAGATTTTCAAAAGGTTAGTGAATTATTTTTCTTTTAATCCTGCGTTTGTGATTGCGTCTTTTGTTCGACAAAATGGCTGTATATCGGCTGTGTCTTTGGTGGTGGTTTGACATAAATATGTGCTATGTTTTCACCGTAAAACATTTTAGAAATCTGACACGCTGGCTAGATGAACAAGGTGTTTATCTTTCATTTGAGCTATTGGACTTGTTAATGTGTGGAGGTAAAATATTTCTAAGTATATTTTTGCATTCTGTGCGCCACTGTTTCAGTTGAGCGGGGGGGTGTGGTACCCCTAGGGGAACCTGTACCGTTAACACGTTAAATAAAACAAAAACATTAAACCACAGGAAACAGAGGACATGGCCCCATCCACATCGACTGGGCTGTAGTTGAGCGAGGTGAGAGCTTCAAGTTCACATCACTAAGGAATTAACATGTTCCACACACACCAACCCAGTCGTGAAGAAGGCACGGCAATGTCTACTCCGGGAGGCTGAAAACATTTGTCATCATTATACATAGCACCTTGAGTGGCGTCATCAACGCTTGGTTTGGCATCTGACCATCAAACTGCTAAACAGCAATCAGAGAGGCATCTGCCTACGTAGAGACTCACTAGCCACTTTAAATAACGCCACTTTAATAATGTTTACATACCCTACATTGCTCATCTCATATGTATATACTGTATTCTATACCATCTACTGCATCTTGCCTATGCTGCTCATAGACTTCAAATTAAAAATCACCTTATTGTCCAGGGTGAAGAGGAATGAGTCATTCCTCAGTCAGTCATGTATTTATATGTAAAACATTTTTTTAAACTAGGCAAGTCAGTTAAGAAAACATTCTTATTTACAATGACGGCCTACCGGGGAACAGTGGGTTAACTGCCTTGTTCAGGGCAGAACAACAGATTTTTACCTTGTCAGCTCGGGATTTGTTCTTTCAACCTTTCGGTTACTAGTCCCAAGGCTCTAACCGCTAGGCTACCTGCTGCCCAAATTACGTATTCTAATTCCATCCCTTTACATTTGTGTGTATGAGATAGTTGTTGTGGAATTATAAAATGACTTGTTAGATATTACTGCACTGTTGGAACTAGAAGCACAAGCATTTCGCTACACTCGCATTAACATCTGCTAACCATGTGTATGTGAACAATACAATGTGATTTTTAATACGGCAACTGCTCCGCCCACAACCTTAAGGCTCTCCAGAGGGTAGTGAGGTCTGCACAACGCATCACCGGGGCAAACTACCTGCCCTCCAGGACACCTACACCACCCGATGTTACAGGAAGGCCATAAAGATCATCAAGGACAACAACCACCCGAGCCACTGCCTGTTCATCCCGCTATCATCCAGAAGGCGAGGTCAGTACAGGTGCATCAAAGCTGGGACCGAGAGACTGAAAAACAGCTTCTATCTCAAGGCCATCAGACTGTTAAACAGCCACCACTAACATTGAGTGGCTGCTGCCAACACACTGACACTGACTCAACTCCAGCCACTTTAATAATGGGAATTGATGGGAAATTATGTAAAATATATCACTAGCCACTTTAAACAATGCTACCTAATATAATGTTACATACCATACATTATTCATCTCATATCTATACGTATATACTGTACTCTATATCATCTACTGCATCCTTATGTAATACATGCATCACTAGCCACTTTAACTATGCCACTTTGTTTACATACTCATCTCATATGTATATACTGTACTCGATACCATCTACTGTATCTTGCCTATGCTGCTCTGTACCATCACTCATTCATATATCTTTATGTACATATTCTTTATCCCCTTACACTGTGTATAAGACAGTAGTTTTGGAATTGTTAGTTAGATTACTTGTTGGTTATCACTGCATTGTCGGAACTAGAAGCACAAGCATTTCGCTACACTCGCATTAACATCTGCTAACCATGTGTATGTGACAAATACTATTTGATTTGATTTGATTTGATAACAAGGCCCTATAGAGGGTAGTGCTCATGGCTCAGGACATCACTGGCGCCGAGCTCCCTGCCATCCATGACCTCTTTACCAGGCGGTGTCAGAGGAACTGCCCAAAACATTTTCAAAAGTCTTTTGACTCATCACGTCCACTCCTGTTATTGTTTATTATCTATCCTGTTGCCTCGTCACTTTACCCGACTCATATGTACATATCTAACCCCTGCACATCGTCTCAGTACTGGCACTCACTGTATATAGCCTGGTTATCAATACATATGTACCTGTCTACCTCAGTTACCTGGTACCCCTGCGTATTGACCCAGTACTGGTACTCACTGTATATGTCCAAATTATCATTACATATGTACCTGTCTACCTCAGTTACCTGGTACCCCTGCACATAGACTCAGTACTGGTACTCACCTAGTTATCATTACATATGTACCTGTCTACCTCAGTTACCTGGTACCCCTGAACATATACTCTGTACTGGTACTCACTGTATATAGCCTGGTTATCATTACATATGTACCTGTCTACCTCAGTTACCTGGTACCCCTGCACATCGTCGTACCCACTGTACTGGTACCCACTGTATATAGCCTAGTTATCATTACTCATTGACTCAGTACTGGTACTCACTGTATATAGCCTAGTTATCATTACTCATTGACTCAGTACTGGTACTCACTCTATATAGCCTAGTTATCATTACTCATTGACTCAGTACTGATACTCACTGTATATAGCCTAGTTACCATTACTCATTGACTCAGTACTGGTACTCACTGTATATAGCCTAGTTATCTGGCTGTATTATGCAGGGTGATATGGCTGTATTATGTATGGCTGTATTATGCAGGGTAGGGTGATATGGTATGGCTGTATTATGCAGGGTGATATGGTTGTATTATGTAGGGTGATATGGTATGGTTGTATCATGCAGGGTGATATGGTATGGCTGTATTATGCAGGGTGATATGGCTGTATTATGCAGGGTGATATGGCTGTATTATGTATTATATGGCTGTATTATGTAGGGTGATATGGTATGGCTGTATTATGTAGGGTGATATGGCTGTATTATGCAGGGTGATATGGGTGAGGGTATGGCTGTATTATGCAGGGTGATATGGTATGGCTGTATTATGCAGGGTGATATGGTATGGCTGCTGTATTAGGGTGATATGGTATATTATGTAGGGTGATATGGTGATAAGGCTGTATTATGTAGGGTGATATGGCTGTATTATGGTATGGCTGTGATATGGCTGTATGTATTATGCAGGGTGATATGGCTGTATTATGCAGGGTGATATGGCTGTATTATGCAGGGTGATATGGCTGTATTATGCAGGGTGATATGGCTGTATTATGCAGGGTGATATGGCTGTATTATGCAGGGTGATATGGTAGGGTGATATGGTATGGCTGTATAATGCAGGGTGATATGTGTATTATGTATTATGTAGGGTGATATGGTATGGCTGTATTATGCAGGGTGATATGGTATGGCTGTATTATGCAGGGTGATATATGGCTGTATTATGCAGGGTGATATGGTATGGCTGTATTATGCAGGGTGATATGGTATGGCTGTATTATGCAGGGTGATATGGTATGGCTGTATTATTATGCAGGGTGATATGGTATGGCTGTATTATGCAGGGTGATAGGGTGATATGGCTGTATTATGCAGGGTGATATGGCTGTATTATGCAGTAGGGTGATATGGGTGATATGGCTGTATTATGCAGGGTGATAGGGTGATATGGTGATATGGCTGTATTATGCAGGGTGATATGGTATGGCTGTATTATGCAGGGTGATATGGTATGGCTGTATTATGCAGGGTGATATGGTATGGCTGTATTATGCAGGGTGATATGGTATGGCTGTATTATGCAGGGTGATATGGCTGTATTATTAGCAGGGATGGCTGTATTATGCAGGGTGATATGGCTGTATTATGCAGGGTGATATGGCTGTATATGGCTGTATTATACAGGTGTGGTATGGCTGTATTATGCAGGGTGATATGGTATGGCTGTATTATGCAGGGTGAGGCTGTATTATGCAGGGTGATATGGCTGTATTATGCAGGGTGATATGGTATGGCTGTATTATGCAGGGTGATATGGTATGGCTGTATTAGCAGGGTGATATGGCTGTATTATGATATGGCTGTGATATGGTAGGGTGATATGGCTGTATTATGCAGGGTGATATAGTATGGCTGTATTATGCAGGGTGATATGGTATGGCTGTATTATGTAGGGTGATATGGTATGGTATGGCTGTATTATGCAGGGTGATATGGCTGTATTATGTATTATGCAGGGTGATATGGCTGTATTATGTATTATGCAGGTTGATATGGTATGGCTGTATTATGCAGGGTGATATGGTATGGAGGTATTATGCAGGGTGATATGGCTGTATTATGCAGGGTGATATGGCTGTATTATGCAGGGTGATATGGCTGTATTATGCAGGGTGATATGGTATGGAGGTATTATGCAGGGTGATACGGTATGGCTGTAACATGCAGGGTGATATGGTATGGCTGTATTATGTAGGGCGGAATTACAGCACCATTAGAAATTCAGCAATTCTTTTCCCCGCCCGCAACCTTTTCCCACAATGCACCAACATTTCAGAGAATTCGACTTTGATAATACCCCTAAATTACCATAGAAATTACAGTTTTACTTTACAGCGTACTTTCTCTTCTCAATCACACAAGACAGGTGTCTCCGTCTTTCTCTCTCTGCCAGACTGAGTGACTCTCGTCCACTGTCACGCCCACCACCACCGCCACACATCAATCTCCCCAGCGCCTGGCATTATGGGTAATATATGTCATCTGAAAGGAGGGAAAAACACATCACTTAGCGACAACATAGGTGTCTCTGTCAGAACAGCCCCAGATCGAGGGACGGAGGGAGTGAGATACGGGGGAGAGAGAGAGAGAGAGAGAGAGAGAGAGAGAGAGAGAGAGAGAGGATGAATAAAAGAACAGGAGAGCAGAGAAGAGAACACATGCGCTCACATTTATCACCCCCCCCCTGCCTGTCTTCAGCTCCTCATCTGTGGAATGAAACGTGAAAATTATGGGTTATAGGAGGGATAAAAATAATTAAGGAATGTGAAATAAATGAGAGGAAGAAATGGTACTGTAGCCTTGTAACAACCCTCTCCACCTGGAAGGAGGAAGGAATGGAGGGGGAGGGAGGGATGGAGGGAGGAAGGGAGGGGGAGGGATGGAAGGAGGAAGGAAGGGAGGGGGACGGGGGAGGGATGGAGGGAGGAAGGGGGGGATGGAAGGAGGAAGGAAGGGAGGGGAGGGAGGAAGGGAGGGAGGGAGGGGGAGGGAGGTGTATGGATAGATAGATGGAGGGAGGTCAGGGAGGGGGAGGGAGGGAGGAAGGGAGGGAGGTGTATGGATAGATAGAGGGAGGTCAGGGAGGGGGAGGGAGGGAGGAAGGGAGGGAGGTGTATGGATAGATAGAGGGAGGTCAGGGAGGGGAGGGAGGGAGGAAGGGAGGGAGGTGTATGGATAGATAGATAGATAGAGGGAGGTCAGGGAGGAGGAGGGAGGGAGGAAGGGAGGGAGGTGTATGGATAGATAGATAGAGGGAGGTCAGGGAGGGGGAGGGAGGGAGGAAGGGAGGGAGGTGTATGGATAGATAGGAGGGAGGGGGTCAGGGGGGGGGGAGGGAGGAAGGGAGGGAGGTGTATGGATAGATAGATAGGGAGGGAGGTCAGGGAGGGGAGGGAGGAAGGGAGGGAGGTGTATGGATAGATAGATAGAGGGAGGTCAGGGAGGGGGAGGGAGGAAGGAAGGGAGGGAGGTGTATGGATAGATAGAGGGAGGTCAGGGAGGGGGAGGGAGGAAGGGAGGGAGGTGTATGGATAGATAGAGGTCAGAGGGAGGGAGGAAGGGAGGGAGGTGTATGGATAGATAGAGGGAGGGAGGAAGGGAGGGAGGTGTATGGATAGATAGAGGGAGGTCAGGGAGGGGGTCAGGGAGGGGGAGGGAGGAAGGGAGGGAGGTGTATGGATAGATAGATAGAGGGAGGTCAGGGAGGGGGAGGGAGGAAGGGAGGGAGGTGTATGGATAGATAGATAGAGGGAGGTCAGGGAGGGGGAGGGAGGAAGGAAGGGAGGGAGGTGTATGGATAGATAGAGGGAGGTCAGGGAGGGGGAGGGAGGAAGGGAGGGAGGTGTATGGATAGATAGAGGGAGGGAGGAAGGGAGGGAGGTGTATGGATAGATAGAGGGAGGGAGGAAGGGAGGGAGGTGTATGGATAGATAGAGGGAGGTCAGGGAGGGGGTCAGGGAGAGATGGAATGAGGGGGATAGATGGATGGATGGAGGGAGGGAGGGAGGTCAGGAAGGGGAGGAGAGATGGAAGGATGCAGGGAGGGGGTGGGAGGGAAGGAAGCTGGGAGACCTGGGAGACCTTCCGGAGAGAAGGAAGCGGAGACGCCAACATAGAGGCAGACGTGGCGTTAATGAGATCAAGACGCTGAGCAGCCTGTCCTCCATTCTAAGGGATTATCACCATGGCTATGAACATCTCGCCCCAAACACACAGACACCACACTCTCTGTAATGGTAAATAATAATGAGTTGGAATCCTCTCCTGTCCAGAACTCTTATTCATTCTACAGCAGGTTTGCAAGTTACAAAAAATAAATGAAATGACATTGTAGTATAGATCGATCACATCAACTTCTCCCTCCCCGACACACTCAACCTTCTCCAATTCATCTACCGTCCTGACAGATCCACTGACCACGTAATCAACAATGCACACTGCCCTCACCATTCTGGACAGGGGAAATGCATATGTCAGGATGCTGTTCGTCGACTACAGCTCGACCTTCAATACCATAGTTCCCTCCTCAAAGCTCACAGTCCTCACCACCTCCCTATGCAACTGGGTCCTGGACTTCCTGATGGGCCGCCGCCCAGGTGGGGAAGGTGGTTAACATTACCTCCTTGACACTGATTCTCAACACGGGGGCTCCACAAGGGTGCGTCCTGTGTCCTGTGACATCGACTCTTCAACCTCAGGATGCTGAGAAAATGTGGCCTCTCTCAGAGATCAACACCACCGCCATGAACCACAAGGCTTTACAGAGGGCCCCCAATGGACATTTCCCTGCCCCCACCCCAGAGGAAATGTATCACTGTTACAGTGTTAATATGTATATATATTTACCATTATTACAGTGTTAATATGTATATATTTACCATTGTTACAGTGTTAATATGTATATATTTACCATTGTTACAGTGTTAATATGTATATATTTACCATTGTTACAGTGTTAATATGTATATATATTTACCATTGTTACAGTGTTCATATGTATATATATTTACCATTGTTACAGTGTTCATATGTATATATATTTACCATTGTTACAGTGTTCATATGTATATATATTTACCATTGTTACAGTGTTCATATGTATATATATTTACCATTGTTACAGTGTTAAGTATATATTTCATTTATATTCTTTATTATTTCATGTTGCTTTTGTTTCTCTTTGACCTTCATGGTTGGATCTCAGAGCTTAAGATTTTCCGTGTACCATGTAATTATACCTGTAATTATACCATGTATTTATACCTGTAATTATACCATGTAATTATACCATGTAATTATACCTGTAATTATACCTGTAATTATACCATATAATTATACCTCTAATTATACCATGTAATTATACAATTTAATTATACAATGTAATTATACAATGTAATTATACCTGTAATTATACCTGTAATTATACCTGTAATTATACCTGTAATTATACCATATAATTATACCTCTAATTATACCATGTAATTATACAATTTAATTATACAATGTAATTATACAATGTAATTATACCTGTAATTATACCTGTAATTATACCATGTAATTATACCTGTAATTATACCTGTAATTATACCTGTAATTATACACTGTAATTATACCTGTAATTATACCTGTAATTATACCTGTAATTATACCTGTAATTATACAATGTAATTATACAATTTAATTATACAATGTAATTATACCTGTAATTATACCTGTAATTATACCTGTAATTATACCTGTAATTATACCTGTAATTATACCATGTAATTATACCATGTAATTATACCTGTAATTATACCTGTAATTATACCTGTAATTATACCTGTAATTATACCTGTAATTATATAATGTAATTATACATGTTTTTTAAATATTTTATATTGTGTTAAATTATACCTGTAATTATACCATTATAATTATACCTCTAATTATACTCATGTAATTATACACTTTTTATAAAATGTAATTATAAATGTAATTATACCTGTCAATTATACCTGCATAATTATACAAAAACAGATTTATACATTTTGTAATTATAACATGTACATTATACATATGTAATTCAGATACCATGTAATTATACTTGTAGATTATACCTCTAATTATACCTGTAATTATAAAATGTAATTATACCTGTGTAAATTCAATTGATTGTAATTATACCATCTGTCTATATAATTATACTGACATGTAATTACCAACCTGTAATTATAGAGCTCTAATTATACAATGTAATTATAGGGGAATTATACCAAAAATGTAATTATACTCAAGAATTATACCTCCATAATTATACAATGTAATTATACAATTTAATTATACAATGTAATTATACAATGTAATTATACCTGTAATTATACTCTGTGTAATTATACCTTGTAATTATACTGTAATTATACCATGTAATTATACTGTAATTATGCCATGTAATTACACCTAAATACATTAAATACTCTCATGTAATTATACCCAAAGATCTATACCTGAAACAACTCTGTGACTATTAAACTTCTAATCTAAGTACTTTGCTTCATGTTTTTAAATATTTTGGTATTGTGTTAAATGTCTGCCCTGCCTACATCAGGATATAGAGTGAACATTGGGAAAGTATTCAGACCCCTTGACCTTTTTACTCATTTAGTTACTTTACTGACTTTTTCAAGAAATGGGATTAAATGAATTGTTTTCCTCATCAATCTACACACAATCGAACATAATGACAAAGCAAAAACAGATTTAGACATTTTGACAAATTTATAGGAACTGCAAAAAAAACATAAATACATTATTTACATATGTAGCATCAGACACTTTGCAAGACACTCTAGGCTGAAACTCAAACTTGATCTCAGATGCATCCTTCTCCCAATAATCATCCTTGAGATGTTTCTAAAATTTGAGGAGAGTCCACCTGTGGTAAATTCAATTGATTGAACATGATTCGGAAGCACCCATCTGAATAGCAAGAGAATCCCACAGCTGACAGTGCACATCAGAGCAAAACCAAGCCATAAGGTCGAAGGAATTGTCCAGAAGAGCTCTGAGACAGAATTGTCTCGAGGCACAGATCAGGGGAAGGGTACCAAAAATGTCTGCAGCATTGAAGGTCCTCAAGAACACAGTAGCCTCCATCATTCTTAAATGGAAGAGCGGACGAGAATACTCGTCAGAAGAAGGTTGAAACCAGCAAGACTCTTCCTAGAGCTGGCCGGGTTAAACTGAGCGATCGGAGGACAAGGGCCTTGGTCAGGAGGTGACCAAGAACCCGATGGTCACTCTGACAGAGCTCCAGAGTTCCTCTGTGGAGATGGGAAACCTTCCAGAAGGACAATATCTCTGCAGCACTCCACCAATCAGGACTTTATGGTAGAGTGGCCAGACTAAAGACAATATTCAGAAAAGGGTACATGACCTAAAGACACTCTAAAGACTCTCATGACCTAAAGACTGGCACCCAAAGACTCTCAGAAACAAGATGTCTGATGAAACAAGATTGAACTCTTTGGCCTGATGAAAGCGTCACTTTTGGAGAATCTTGCTGAATGGGGACTTTTGGAGTTTTTCAGAGGCAGGCACTGGGAGACTAGTCAGGATCAAGGCAAAGATGAACAGAGAGAGATCCTTTATGAAAACCTGCTCCAGAGAGCTCAGGACCTCAGACTTGGGAAGGTTCACCTTCCAACAGGACAGAGACCCTAAGCACACAGCCAAGACAATGCAGGAGTGGCTTCGGGACAAGTCCCTGAATGTCCTTGAGGGCCCAACCAGAGCCTGGACTTGAAACCCGATCGAACATATCTGGAGAGAGGGGAAAATAGCTGTGTAGGGACGAATACCCATCCAACCTGACAGAGTTTGAGAGGAACTGCAGAGAAGAGGGGAGGAGAATAATCAGAAGAGGGGAGAGAATACAAAGGGGAGGAGATACCCAGAAGCTTGTAGCATCATACCCAAGAAGACCTGTCAGAGGAGTAATCACTGCCAGAAGGATGGGAGGAGAATACTCATCAGAAGAGGGGAGGAGAATACTTGTCAGAAGAGGGGAGGAGAATACTCATCAGAAGAGGGGAGAGGAGAATACTCGGAGGAGAATACTCGTCAGAAGAGCAGAGGAGAATAGTCAGAAGAGGGGAGGAGAATACTCATCAGAAGAGGGAGGAGAATACTTGTCAGAAGAAGGCAGAGGAGAATACTCATCAGAAGAGGGGAGGAGAATACTCGTCAGAAGAGGGAGGAGAATACTTGTCAGAAGAGGGGAGGAGAATACTCATCAGAAGAGGGGAGGAGAATACTCGTCAGAAGAGGGGAGGAGAATACTGCGTCAGAAGAGGGGAGGAGAATACTGGTCAGAAGAGGGGAGGAGAATACTCATCAGAAGAGGGGAGGAGAATACTCGTCAGAAAGGGGAGGAGAATACTCGTCAGAAGAGGGGAGGAGAATACTCAGAAGAGGAGGAGAATACTCGTCAGAAGAGGGGAGGAGAATACTCAGAAGAGGGGAGGAGAATACTCGTCAGAAGAGCGGAGGAGAATACTCGGAGGAGAATACTCTGGTCAGAAGGGGGAGGAGAATACTCGTCAGAAGAGCAGAGGAGAATACTCGTCAGAAGAGGGGAGGAGAATACTCGTCAGAAGAGGGGAGGAGAATATCAGAAGAGGGGAGGAGAATACTCATCAGAAGAGGGGAGGAGAATACTCATCAGAAGAGGGGAGGAGAATACTTGTCAGAAGAGGGGAGGAGAATACTCATCAGAAGAGGGGAGGAGAATACTCGTCAGAAGAGCAGAGGAGAATACTCATCAGAAGAGGGGAGGAGAATACTCGTCAGAAGAGCAGAGGAGAATACTCATCAGAAGAGGGGAGGAGAATACTCGTCAGAAGAGCAGAGGAGAATACTCGTCAGAAGAGCAGAGGAGAATACTCAGAATCAGAAGAGGGGAGGAGGGAGGAGAATACTCGTCAGAAGAGGGAGGAGAATACTCATCAGAAGAGGGAGGAGAATACTCGTCAGAAGAGGGGAGGAGAATACTCGTCAGAAGAGTCAGGGAGGAGAATACTCATCAGAAGAGGGGAGGAGAATACTCGTCAGAAGAGCAGAGGAGAATACTCGTCAGAAGAGCAGAGGAGAATACTCATCAGAAGAGGGGAGGAGAATACTCGTCAGAAGAGGGGAGGAGAATACTCGTCAGAAGAGGGGAGGAGAATACTCGTCAGAAGAGGGGAGGAGAATACTCGTCAGAAGAGGGGAGGAGAATACTCATCAGAAGAGGGGAGGAGAATACTCGTCAGAAGAGGGGAGGAGAATACTCGTCAGAAGAGGGGAGGAGAATACTCGTCAGAAGAGGGGAGGAGAATACTCGTCAGAAGAGGGGAGGAGAATACTGTCAGAAGAGGGGAGGAGAATTCTCATCAGAAGAGGGGAGGAGAATACTCGTCAGAAGAGGGGAGGAGAATACTTGTCAGAAGAGGGAGGAGAATACTCGTCAGAGGGAGGAGAATACTCGTCAGAAGAGGGGAGGAGAATACTCGTCAGAAGGGGGAGGAGAATACTCCTCAGAAGAGGGGAGGAGAATACTCGTCAGAAGAGGGGAGGAGAATACTCGTCAGAAGAAGAGCAGAGGAGAGAATACTCGTCAGAAGAGGGGAGGAGAATACTCGTCAGAAGAGGGGAGGAGAATACTCGTCAGAAGAGGGGAGGAGAATACTCATCAGAAGAGGGGAGGAGAATACTCATCAGAAGAGGGGAGGAGAATACTCATCAGAAGAGGGGAGGAGAATACTCGTCAGAAGAGGGGAGGAGAATACTCGTCAGAAGAGCAGGAGGAGAATACTCGTCAGAAGAGGGGAGGAGAATACTCGTCAGAAGAGGGGAGGAGAATACTCGTCAGAAGAGGGGAGGAGAATACTCGTCAGAAGAGGGGAGGAGAATACTCGTCAGAAGAGGGGAGGAGAATACTCGTCAGCAGCTTCTTACTTTATCGTGATCTTCTTAATTTCTCATGTGTTTTTGTTCAACCTTCTTATTTTTTGTGCTACATTGATATTGACTACTGCATCGTTGGGTTGGGGCTTGTGCACGTTACATTTCAACTTAAAACCTGAAGCTATATATAGACAATGTTGACAGCCTGAGGGGAAAGTCTAACTCATAGAGACAAGAGAAGACGTCATCAGTGATCATGATTCTGTCACTTTGTGACACCTGATTATCTCAAGAAAATACATTTGATTGATAGATTGATAAGGAACATGTAACCTGACAAGGATTTATCCAGGGACCATCTGACTTGATCTGTACAGGAGGAACTGGAACCTACTCTGTAAAACATCATATATATATATATTTACATCTCTGTAACATCAGTCAGTCCCCAGGACTCCCTTGAGCTCTTCAATCATTCACTACATTTACAGCAGGAGGAGTGTGTGTGTGTGTGTGTCGGAGAGAGCTAGAGGGATGGGAGAGGGATGGAAGGGAAAGCGAGGGAGTAGAGGGGAGAGAGAGAGGGGGGGTAGAGACAGAGAGAGGGGGGGGAGTAGAGAGAGAGAGAGAGGGATGAGAAGATGAGCTACCACATATTTCAGCATGTTTTTACAAAAATATAGATTTAGAATTAGATAAACTTAGATTTTTCGGCAAGGACAGTGGCCTCCCGGGGAACAGTGGGTTAAATGCCTTGTTCAGGGGCAGAACGACAGATTCTTTCAGCTCTGGGATTTGATCTAGCAACCTTCGGTTACTGGACCAACACCCTAACCACTAGGCTACCTACCACCCCGCAATACAGTACCCTCTGGATGTAAAAAATGACAAGGCACGAAGAAGAAAAATAAGCTCATTATGAAAAAACAAAAAGATACTTTTTGTTTCTTTATCTTTCACACATCCCTGTTTTTTAACACTCTGTTAGCGATGGGTGGAGACTCAGGATATTAGACAACCAGGACCAGCCAATGTCAATCTGTACAAGTCTGAAACAGTAATGGTACAGGGCAACATCAAACGGTTTCAGCTGGACTTTCACATAATCAAAAGAGATAAGCTCTCTCTCTCTCTTGAGAAATATAATCCCCCACCATGAGCGTGTCAGACCAAATCCATTCATTATACCCCACAGATGGAGAGTCAACCTCCCAGCACAGAACACTACTCCCTCATTGAAATGAAGGATTAATTCACCCAGTTGGAGGTAAGGTAGGTGGAGCTGGAAATGCAGGAGAACACACTCCAGTCAGCACAAAAACAACACCCGCTTAACCAGACTCAGAGAGCTGGAGGTGGAGAGAGACATATCTGCAACTCTGGACAGTGGTGAGACAACATAAACAGGAGAAAGAGTCGGAGCAGGAGAAGAACAGAACACTAGAGGAGAAGGTGAGAATGATGACGTGTAACAGCTGGAGAGAAGCCGGCGGAACAGCCCACCTCCGACCCTGACATCACAGCAGGACAGACAGATCTAGAACCACAAGCCCAGGGGATCCCACCCCATCAGGGCTCCCCTCCTGTCAGCCACCTGGATAGCCCTCCCCCCACTCGCACTGAGTCCCTACCAGGTGTGAAACAGGGACGGGACTCAGGGGGTATGCTAATTTGGTATAGAGCAGACCTAACTCACTCTTTTAAATTAATCAAAACAGGAACATTTTACATTTGGCTGGACATTCAAAATGAAATGATCTCAACAGAGAAAAATGTCCTCCTGTGTGCTACCTATATCCCCCCACTAGAATCCCCATACTTGAATGAAGACAGCTTCTCCATCCTGGAGGGGGAAATCAATCATTTCCAGGCCCAGGGACATGTACTAGACTGTTACGGCCTAAATTCCAGAACCGGACAAGAACCTGACACCCTGAGCACACAGGGGGACAAACACCTATGATTGTGGACTTCAGGAAACAGCAGAGGGAACTTCCCCCTATCCACATCGATGGAACAGTAGTGGAGAGGGTAGCAAGTTTTAAGTTCCTTGGCATACACATCACAGACAAACTGAATTGGTCCACCCACACAGACAGCATCGTGAAGAAGGCGCAGCAGCGCCTCTTCAACCTCAGGAGGCTGAAGAAATTTGGCTTGTCACCAAAAGCACACACAAACTTCTACAGATGCACAATCGAGAGCATCCTGGCGGGCTGTATCACCGCCTGGTACGGCAACTGCTCCGCCCACAACCGTAAGGCTCTCCAGAGGGTAGTGAGGTCTGCACAACGCATCACCGGGGCAAACTACCTGCCCTCCAGGACACCTACACCACCCGATGTTAAAGGAAGGCCATAAAGATCATCAAGGACAACAACCACCCGAGCCACTGCCTGTTCACCCCGCTATCATCCAAGACTCCCTAAATTTTATCAGCATATCGATTGCGCAACCAGGGGTGGAAAACCTTGGATCATTGTTACTCTAACTTCCGCGACGCATATAAGGCCCTGCCCCGCCCTCCTTCCGGAAAAGCTGACCACGACTCCATTTTGTTGATCCCTGCCTACAGACAGAAACTAAAAAAAAAGAAGCTCCCACGCTGAGGTCTGTCCAACGCTGGTCCGACCAAGCTGACTCCACACTCCAAGACTGCTTCCATCACGTGGACTGGGATATGTTTCGATTGCGTCAGATAACAACATTGACGAATACGCTGATTCGGTGTGCGAGTTCATTAGAACGTGCGTTGAAGATGTCGTTCCCATAGCAACGATTAAAACATTCCCTAACCAGAAACCGTGGATTGATGGCAGCATTCGCGTGAAACTGAAACCGCGAACCACTGCTTTTAATCAGGGCAAGGTGACTGGTAACATGACCGAATAGAAACAGTGCAGCTATTCCTCCGCAAGGCTATCAAACAAGCTAAGCGTCAGTACAGAGACAAAGTAGAATCTCAATTCAACGGCTCAGACACAAGAGGCATGTGGCAGGGTCTACAGTCAATCACGGACTACAAGAAGAAAACCAGCCCAGTCACGGACTAGGATGTCTCCCAGGCAGACTAAATAACTTTTGCCCGTTTTGAGGCAGTGCCACTGCAACGAAAACATAACTCTCCTTCACTTTGCCCATTTGAGGACAACAGAAAATGGAAATAAATACAGTGCCACTCTTGTGAATTGAACAAGAGGGGCCTGCAAGCTAATGAAAAATGCACGTTTACTAATACCTAAAGTAGATTTCGAAGTGTTTTGAAAGTTTATCGTCTACTTTTTGAATTTAAAAATCACTGCCTATTTTTCGTTTATCACACAGAAATAGCCCTTCACTGCAGCCAGGTGAGTAAGACATTTAAACGTGTTAAGCCCGCATTTGCAAGGCTGCAGGCCCAGACGGCATCCCCAGCCGCGCCTCAGAGCATGCGCAGACCAGCTGGCCGGTGTGTTTACGGACATATTCAATCAATCCCTATACCAGTCTGCTGTTCCCACATGCTTCAAGAGGGCCACCAGGCTTGATTACCAACAATGACGAGACGGCCTACAGGGAGGAGGTGAGGGCCCTCGGAGTGTGGTGTCAGGAAAATAACCTCACACTCAACGTCAACAAAACTAAGGAGATGATTGTGGACTTCAGGAAACAGCAGAGGGAACACCCCCTATCCACATAGATGGAACAGTAGTGGAGAGGGTAGCAAGTTTTAAGTTCCTCGGCATACACATCACAGACAAACTGAATTGGTCCACTCACACAGACAGCATCGTGATGAAGGCACAGCAGCGCCTCTTCAACCTCAGGAGGCTGAAGAAATTCGGCTTGTCACCAAAAGCACTCACAAACTTCTACAGATGCACAATCGAGAGCATCCTGGCGGGCTGTATCACCGCCTGGTACGGCAACTGCTCCGCCCACAACCGTAAGGCTCTCTAGAGGGTAGTGAGGTCTGCGCAAAGCATCACTGGGGGCAAACTACCTGCCCTCCAGGACAACTACACCACCCGATGTCACAGGAAGGCCATAAAGATCATCAAGGACAACAACCACCCGAGCCACTGCCTGTTCACCCCGCTATCATCCAGAAGGCGAGGTCAGTACATGTGCATCAAAGCTGGGACCGAGAGACTGAAAAACAGCTTCTATCTCAAGGCCTTCAGACTGTTAAACAGCCACCACTAACATTGAGTGGCTGCTGCCAACACACTGACACTGACACTGACTCAACTCCAGCCACTTTAATAATGGGAATTGATGGGAAATTATGTAAAATATATCACTAGCCACTTTAAACAATGCTACCTAATATAATGTTACATACCCTACATTATTCATCTCATATGCATACGTATATACTGTACTCTATATCATCTACTGCATCCTTATGTAATACATGTATCACTAGCCACTTTAAATATGCCACTTTGTTTACATACTCATCTCATATGTATATACTGTACTCGATACCATCTACTGTATCTTGCCTATGCTGCTCTGTACCATCACTCATTCATATATCTTTATGTACATATTCTTTATCCCCTTACACTGTGTATAAGACAGTAGTTTTGGAATTGTTAGTTAGATTACTGCATTGTCGGAACTAGAAGCACAAGCATTTCGCTACACTCGCATTAACATCTGCTAACCATGTGTATGTGACAAATAAAATTTGATTTGATTTGATTTGGCCTAACTGGAGGTGACTTCACTCCCACAACTATGATATACATAACCAACAAAAATGGGTCACAACTCCTGCAACTCTGTCGCACGCTGGGTGTGTACATAGTTAACGGTAGGCTTCGAGGGGACTCCTATGGTAGGTACACCTATAGCTCATCTCTTGGCAGTAGTACTGTAGACTTCTTTATCACTGACCTCAACCCAGAGTCTCTCAGAGCGTTCACAGTCAGCCCACTGACACCCCTATCAGACCACAGCAAAATCACAAGTCTACTTGAACAGAGCAATACTCAATCTTGAGGCATCAAAGCCAAAGGAACTGAAAAATATTAAGAAATAAAAATATTAGAGAAATGCTATAGATGAAAGGAAGGAATGCAGTTTGGAAACCTACCAAAAAACAATTAGGCAACAATAAATTCAATCCCTTTAAGACAACCTCATTTATCCAAAATGAAGATGTATGGATAAACTCCAATGTTTTTGGCTCTATAACAAAGAACAAACTGCAAGAACATATACAGGATCAAATACAAATCTTAGAATCAGTTATTAATTCATTAATGACTCCCATAATGCACTGGATTCTCCAATTACCTTGAATGAAATACAGGACAAAATATCAAACCCTCCAACCCAAAAAGGCCTGTGGTGTTGATGGACAACGCATTTCAATTTGATATTCTTAAACTCTTTAACATCATCCTTAGCTCTGGCATCTTCCTCAATAATTGGAATCAAGGAATGATCACCACCATCCACAAAAGTACTACACGTCAACAGCAACCTTGGGAAAATCCTCTGCATTATCATTAACAGCAGATTCATACATTTCCTCAGTGAAAACAACGTACTGAGCAAATGTCAAATTGGCTTTTTAGCAAATTACCGTACGACAGACCACGTATTCACCCTGCACACCCTAATTGACAAACAAACCAAAACAAAGGCAAAGTCTTCTCATGCTTTGTTGATTTTCAAAAAAGCTTTTGACTCAATTTGGCATGAGGGTCTGCTGTACAAATTGATGGAAAGGGGTGTTGGGGGTAAAACATATGACAATATAAAATCCATGAACACAAACAACAGTTTAAAATTGGCAAAAAACACACATTTCCTAGTTGGGATGTTTCCACGGGATCGTGGGGTGAGACAGGGATGCAGCTTAAGCCCCACCCTCTTCAACATTTATATCAATGTATTGGTGAGGGCACAAGAACAGTCTGCAGGACCCGGCCTCACCCTACTAGAATCTGAAGTCAAATGTCTACTGTTTGCTGATGATCTGGTGCTTGATGATCTGGCAAAACAACAGTGCAGATAGGTAATTTCCACAAAACTGTGAACGATCTGAGAGACAAGGCAAGAAGGGCCTTCTCCAAAGGAACATACAATTTAACATCCCAACTAGGATCTTGCTAAAAATACTTGAATTAGTTCTAGAACCCATTGCCCTTTATGGTTGTGAGGTCTGGGATCCGCTCACAAACCAAGAATTAACTAAATCGGACAAACAACAAATTGAGACTCTGCATGCAGAATTCTGCAAAAACATCCTCTGTGTACAACGTAGAACACCAAATAATGCATGCAGAGCAGAATTAGGCCGATACCCGCTAATGATCAAAATCCAGAAAAGAGCTGTTCAATTCTACAACCACCTAAAAGGAAGCGATTCCCAAACCTTCCATAACAAAGCCATCACCTACAGAGATATGAACCTGGAGAAGAGTCCCCAAAGCAAGCTGGTCCTGGGGCTCTGTTCACAAACACAAACAGACCACACAGACCACACAGAGTCATCCCGGACAGCAACATAATTAGACTCAACCAAATCATGAGAAAACTAAAAGATAAAAGATAATAAAAAGATAATTACTTGACCCGTTGGAAAGAATACAAAACAAGAATGCTATTTGGCCCTAAAGAGAGAGTACACAGTGGCAGAATGCCTAACCACTGTGACTGACCCAAACTTAAGGAAAGCTTTGACTATGTGCAGGCTCAGTGAGCATAGCCTTGCTATTGAGAAAGGCCGCCATAGGCAGACCCTGGCTCTCAAGAGAAGACAGGCTATGTCCACACTGCCCACAAAATGAGGTGGAAACTGAGCTGCACTTCCTAACCTCCTGCCAAATGTTTGACCATATTAGAGACACATACTTCCACAAGGAATTCGAAAACAAACCCAATTTTGATAAACTCCCAAATCTACTGGGTGAAATACCACAGTGTGCCATCACAGCAGCAAGATTTGTGACCTGTTGCCACAAGAAAAGGGCAACCAGTGAAGAGCAAACACCATTGTAAATACAACCCATATTTATGTTTATTCATCTTCCCTTTTGTACTTTAACTATTTGCACATAATATGACATTTGAAATGTCATAATTATTTTGGAACTTTTGTGAGTGTCATTTTTTTCTTTGGTAATGTTAAAATATGAGAGAGAGAGAGAGAGAGAGAGAGAGAAAGAGAATGAGAGAGAGAGAAAAGAGAGAGAGAGAGAGAGAGAGAGAGAAAGAGAGGGAGAAAAAGAAAGTCTCCCTCTTTGTCTCTCTCTCCCTCTCTGTCTCCCTTTCTGTCTCTCTCTCCCTCTCTGTCTCCCTCTCTGTCTCTCTCTCCCTCTCCCTCTCTGTCTCTCTCTCCCTCTCTCTCTCCCTCTCTCTCTCCCTCTCTCTCTCTCTCTCCCTCTCTGTCTCTCTCTCTGTCTCTCTCTCCTATCCTGCAGATATAGAAAGTTGAGTCAGTGCTTCTGTATAAAAACAAAAATAAACCCATCCAACACTAAGTGCCTGTAGAAACACACCACATTGTTTCTGTCTTCTACACTACCAAGCAGATATACACTGAGTGGATAAAACTCTTTCCATGACACAGACAGACCAGGTGAATCCAGGGGAAACATATGATCCCTTATTGATGTCACTTGTTAAATACACTTCCATCAGTGTAGATGAAGTGGAGGATGACAGGTTAAAGAATGATTTTAAAGCCTTGAGACAATTGAGAAATGGATTGTGTATTTGTGACCATTCAGAGGGTGAATGTGCAAGACAAAAAATGTAAGTGCCTTTGAAAAGGGTATGGTAGTAGGTGCCAGGCGCACCAGTTTGAGTGTGTCAAGAACTGCAACGCTTATTGGTTTTCTACACTCAAGAATGACCAGCATCCCTGTGGAACGCTTTTGACACCTTGTAGAGTTCATGTCATGCCCCAATGAATTGAGGCTGTTCTGAGGGCAAAACTACAGTGGAAGTCAATATTAGGAAGGTGTTCCTAATCTTTTTAACACTCAGTATGACTCGTTTCAGGAAACTATGCGTATGTCACGTGTCACTACTTCACAGGAGAGCCGTTTGAACTTTAAAAAAATAAATAATAAAGAATCTAAATGCGTTTTTTTGGCAGATAAACTTTCACTTTCATAACAAACTTGCCATCTGTAAATAGGAATACATGTTGTTACACTATGAGCCTAGTCAGGAACCTTCCCACTAGCCATGATTGGCTGGAGATAATGAGTGGGCTGGACATGCCGAGAGATGAGTTCGGATTGGTCTACCATGTAGCATGCTTCTGTCTATAACACGAGTCAGTATGTTTAGGTAATCCTTTCTAACGCGGCTTTATTGAAAGACATCATAGCTTCTGTCTATGACATGAGCTGGTAATATTGAAATATTTTATAAAGACATCACGTAGTAGAACTGCATCAGTGTTGCTCTCTGGAAGACCACGTTTTGAAATGAGTGCAATTAGAGTATGATAAAGGAGATTCTGGCCTTTGATTGCAAATATAAAGAGGGAGTTGAAAAGAGAACACACAGAAGTCTGTGTAAATCACCTGTCTCCGGATTACATCTTTAAACAAAGGGCAACCATGGGATCCGTGACAGAGACGGAGAAGCGTCCATCCATGTATACGGGTAAGATAATCTAGCTAGCTACATTTTCATATTTTACACATTTCTAATTTTGTCCCAAAGTTGTTTTCATTTCAAGTTAAAGTGTACTGTTACCTAGCAAATGTTAGCTAGCTGGCTGGTCATTTCATGTTAAAGTGTACTGTTACCTAGCTAATGTTAGCTAGCTGGCTGGTCATTTCATGTTAAAGTGTACTGTTACCTAGCTAGCTAATGTTAGCTAGCTGGCTGGTCATTTCATGTTAAAGTGTACTGTTACCTAGCTAGCTAATGTTAGCTAGCTGGCTGGTCATTTCAAGTTAAAGTGTACTGTTACCTAGCTAGCTAATGTTAGGTAGCTGGCAGGTCATTTCAAGTTAAAGTGTACTGTTACCTAGCTAATGTTAGCTAGCTGGCAGGTCATTTCAAGTTAAAGTGTACTGTTACCTAGCTAATGTTAGCTAGCTGGCTGGTCATTTCAAGTTAAAGTGTACTGTTACCTAGCTAATGTTAGCTAGCTGGCTGGTCACTTCAAGTTAAAGTGTACTGTTACCTAGCTAATGTTAGCTAGCTGGCTGGTCACTTCAAGTTAAAGTGTACTGTTACCTAGCTAATGTTAGCTAGCTGGCTGGTCACTTCAAGTTAAAGTGTACTGTTACCTAGCTAATGTTAGCTAGCTGGCTGGTCATTTCAAGTTAAAGTGTACTGTTACCTAGCTAATGTGAGCTAGCTGGCTGGTTAGCTAGCTAATGTTACGTGTAGAATTGTGTAGAATTATTATTCGTATCTCAGAGCCATTTGCTTTGCTTGCTATAGCCTAATGTTAGCTAGCTAACATTGAACCTAGTTGGTTAGCTAACTGCAGATTAATGCAGGGTAGTAATGTCATGAGTTGGGATTATGGTTCATTGTTTAGCTAGCTAGCTACATATCTCAACAAAAGACTCCACTATGCAAGTGTCCATTTCAATAGAATGTTCATAATGTCACTGTGACAACTGTCGATAGACGTAGCTGGTAAATTCTCTCTGGCTATCTACTCCGATTTCAGAGCACTCTCGTCTGAGTGTGCCAGAGCGCAGAATAACTGACAAATTTACGAAGGCTCAACACCCGTATGAACTGTGTCAGTAAACGTTGGCAAAAAGAAAGCGTAATTAAATTGTTGCTTAGTTACAGTCACCACCGCTATTGTTGCTAGCAGCAGTTACAGTCACCACCGCTCTGGATAACAGGAAAACAGCCTCACCAGCTCTGCTAGGGGGAGTAAAATGGTCAGAGTGAGTTGTTCTCTCATTTGTGTTTGGAAGTAGCTAGCAAGCTAGCCAACGTTAGCCAGTTAGCTCGGGTGCTTGACTGCTGTTAGTTCAGTTTGCTAGGATCAACCAATCAATCTCCTCGGCCAGAGTGTCCAGTGTGCTCTCTGAACGATCCGAGAGCGAAACGCTTTGAGTTTACGACCTGACATTCTGACAACGCTCTGAGTTTACAAATGCCCAGAGCGCACTCTGGCGCTCCAGACTAAATGTACAAACACACACGTGCTATAAACCAGCCTTTAGTCTTGAAATCTTTGGTTGTTAAGCAAATGGCCTCACATGTGAATCCTTAAAGACATGGGTGGGGCTAAAGCTTTAGAGGGTGTGAACGATACTGAATGGGTCTGGACAAAGAAGAGCTCTCCAGTAGGTACCAAAACATTCAAAGGCCATTTTTCTCAAAAGTGAGTTTACAAGATTATCAACTTTTCAAATGGTTGATTGTTCCTCAACTGTAGCATATGATATACCATTTATCTAGCTTGGAGTCTCCAGTTTTATCCAAAGTTTTAAAAAATATATTAAAAAAAACACAATTTCAAATTTTGCTACATAAGACTGTATCGAGTCGTTCGGTCACATACAGACTCAGTGTATGTGTCCCAAACAGCATACCCATAAGGTCCCGGTCAAATGTAGTGCACTATATAGTGCCATTTGAGACAGGCACTGAGCTGCTTGTTCAGCCTCTCCCATATCTACTGCTGGAGATTAACAGTGGATGACCAGGTAAACAACAGTGAATGGAGGGCACTGAAAGGAGAAGTGTGTGTGTGTACTGGAAGGAGAAGTTTCCATCTTGCTCAGGCGAATGAAATGCCCTCAGCATGAACAAAGCCTCGGCTGAGGGCACGTTGTTTAGCACCCTATGGCGAGCTACTGCACGCACCCCTCAGACACGCATCACAGGCCTCAAACATTCCACTTCCTTAGTAAATAAACACTGTCAAAAGGAGGGAATAAATAAGATCTCACTGGCATTCAAAAGCCAGATCAGATAGCGGAGAAGAGAGTGCAGAGGGGAAGAGAGTTGGGGGAAGAGAGAGGGGAGAAGAGAGAAAAAAGGGAGAGAAGAGAGGGAGAAGAGAGAGGGGAGAGAGGGGAGAGAGAGGGGGAGAGAGGGAGAAGAGAGAGGGGAGAGAGAGGAGAGAGAGAGGGGAGAGAGAGGGGGAGAGAGGGAGAAGAGAGAGGGGAGAGAGAGGGAGAAGAGAGAGGGAGAGAGAGGGAGAAGAGAGAGGAGAGAGAGAGGGAGACGAGAGAGGGGAGAGAGGGGAGAGAGAGGGAGAAGAGAGAGGAGAGAGAGAGGGGAGAGAGAGGGGGAGAGAGGGAGAAGAGAGAGGGGAGAGAGAGGGAGAAGAGAGAGGGGAGAGGGAGAAGAGAGAGGGGAGAGAGGGAGAGAGAGGGAGAAGAGAGAGGAGAGAGAGAGGGGAGAGAGAGGGAGAAGAGAGAGGAGAGAGAGAGGGAGAAGAGAGAGGGGATTGAGAGGGGAGAGAAAGGGGAGAGAGAGGGGATTGAGAGGGGAGAGAAAGGGGAGAGAGAGGGGATTGAGAGGGGAGAGAAAGGGGAGAGAGGGAAAAGAGAGGGAGAAAAGGAAGAGAGGGAGAAGAGGGAGGAGAGAGAGAAGACAGAGGGGAGAGAGAGGGAGAAGACAGAGGAGAGAGAGGGGAGAGAGAGGGGAAAGAGAGGGAGAAAAGGAAGAGAGGGAGAAGAGGGAGGAGAGAGAGAAGACAGAGGGGAAAGAGAGGGCGAAGAGGGAGGAGAGAGAGAAGACAGAGGGGAGAGAGAGGGAGAAGACAGAGGAGAGAGAGAATACAGAGGGGAAAGAGAGGGCGAAGAGACTGTGCCTGTCAAATGATACACATGGAGGGCAGAGAGTAGTGGGTAGACAGGATTAGAAATGGGAGTAAGGCCGTGCTCTATTCCCCAGAGTTCCCCTGACTTCCCCAGAGTTCCCCTGACTTCCCCAGAGGTCCCCAGAGTTCTACTGACTTCCCCAGAGGTCCCCTGAGTTCCCCTGACTTCCCCAGAGGTCCCCTGACTTCCCCAGAGTTCCCCAGTGGTCCCCAGTGGTCCCCTGAGTTCCCCTGAGTTCCCCTGACATCCATAGAGTTCCCCTGACTTCCCCAGTGTTCCCCTGACTTCCCCAGTGTTCCCCTGACTTCCCCAGTGTTCTCCATAGTTCCCCTGACTTCCCCTGACTTCCCCAGTGTTCCCCCTTGACTTCCCCAGAGTTCCCCAGAGTTCCCCAGAGGTCCCCTGACTTCCCCAGAGGTCCCCTGAGTTCCCCTGACTTCTCCAGAGGTCCCCAGATTTCCCCTGAGCTCCCCTGACATCCCCTGAATTCCCCTGACTTCCCCAGTGTTCCCCTGACTTCCCCAGTGTTCCCCTGACTTCCTCAACGTTCCCCTGACTTCCCCAGTGTTCCCCTGACTTCCCCTGACTTCCCCAGAGTTCCACTGACGTCCATATAGTTCCCCTGACTTCCCCAGTGTTCCCCTGACGTCCATAGAGTTCCCCTGACTTCCGCAGTGTTACCCAGACGTCCATAGAGTTCCCCTGACTTCCCCAGTGTTCCCCTGACTTCCCCAGTGTTACCCAGACGTCCATAGAGTTCCCCTGACTTCCCCAGTGTTCCCATGACGTCCCCAGTGTTCCCCTGACTTCCCCAGTGTTCCCCTGACTTCCCCAGTGTTCCCCTGACTTCCCCAGTGTTCCCCAGACGTTCTTAGAGTTCCCTTGACTTCCCCAGTGTTCCCCTGACGTCCATAGAGTTCCCCTGACTTCCCCAGTGTTCCCCTGACTTCCCCAGTGTTCCCCTGACGTCCATAGAGTTCCCCTGACTTCCCCTGTGTTCCCCTGACTTCCCCAGAGTTCCCCTAACTTCCCCAGTGTTCCCCCGACGTCCATAGAGTTCCCCTGACTTCCCCAGTGTTCCCCAGACGTCCATAGAGTTCCGCAGACTTCCCCACAGTTCCCCCTTGACTTCCCCAGAGTTCCCCTTGACATCCCCAGAGTTCCCCTTGACTTCCCCACAGTTCCCCCTTGACTTCCCCAGAGTTCCCCCTTGACATCCCCAGAGTTCCCCCTTGACTTCCCCAGAGTTCCCCATTGACTTCCCCAGAGTTCCCCTTGACTTCCCCAGAGTTCCCCCTTGACTTCCCCAGAGCTCCCCCTTGACATCCCCAGAGTTCCCCAGAGTTCCCCAGAGGTCCTCTGACTTCCCCAGAGGTCCCCTGACTTCCCCAGAGGTCCCCTGAGTACCCCTGACTTCTCCAGAGGTCCCCAGATTTCCCCTGAGCTCTCCTGACATCCCCTGAATTCCCCTGACTTCCCCAGTGTTCCCCTGACTTCCCCAGTGTTCCCCTGACTTCCATAGAGTTCCCCTGACTTCCCCTGAGCTCCCCAGAGTTCTCCAGACTTCCCCACAGTTCCCCCTTGACTTCCCCAGATTTCCCCAGTGTTCCCCTGACTTCCCCAGTGTTCCCCTGACGTCCATAGAGTTCCCCTGACTTCCCCAGTGTTCCCCAGACGTCCATAGAGTTCCCCTGACTCCCCCAGTGTTCCCCTGACTTCCCCAGTGTTCCCATGACTTCCCCAGTGTCCCCCAGACATCCATAGAGTTCCCCTGACTTCCCCAGTGTTCCCCTGACTTCCCCAGTGTTCCCCTGACGTCCATAGAGTTCCCCTGACTTCCCTGACTTCCCCAGAGTTCCCCTAACTTCCCCATTGTTCCCCCGACGTCCATAGAGTTCCCCTGACTTCCCCAGTGTTCCCCAGACGTCCATAGAGTTCCCCAGACTTCCCCACAGTTCCCCCTTGACTTCCCCAGAGTTCCCCCTTGACATCCCCAGAGTTCCCCCTTGACTTCCCCACAGTTCCCCCTTGACTTCCCCACAGTTCCCCCTTGACTTCCCCAGAGTTCCCCCTTGACATCCCCAGAGTTCCCCTTGACTTCCCCAGAGTTCCCCCTTGACTTCCCCAGAGTTCCCCCTTGAATTCCCCAGAGTTCCCCCTTGACTTCCCCAGAGCTCCCCTTGACATCCCCTGAATTCCCCTGACTTCCCCAGTGTTCCCCTGACTTCCCCAGAGTTCCCCTGACTTCCCTGAGCTCCCCAGAGTTCTCCAGACTTCCCCACAGTTTTCCAGACTTCCCCACAGTTCCCCCTTGACTTCCCCAGATTTCCACTGACGTCCATAGAGTTCCCCTGACATGACTTCCCCAGTGTTCCCCTGACTTCCCCAGTGTTCTCCTGACGTCCATAGAGTTCCCCTGACTTCCCCAGTGTTCCCCTGACTTCCCCATTGTTCCCCAGACGTCCATAGAGTTCCCCTGACTTCCCCAGTGTTCCCCTGACTTCCCCAGTGTTCCCATGACTTCCCCAGTGTTCCCCAGACGTCCATAGAGTTCCCCTGACTTCCCCAGTGTTCCCCTGACTTCCCCAGTGTTCCCCTGACATCCATAGAGTTCCCCTGACTTCCCCAGTGTTCAGTGTTCCCCTGACTTCCCCAGTGTTCCCATGACTTCCCCAGAGCTCCCCCTTGACATCCCCAGAGTTCCCCTTTGACATCCCCAGAGTTCCCCCTTGACTTCCTCAGAGATCCCTTGACTCGCGAGCATACAAGGCAGATTTATTTAAATCAACTTTAGGGACAGAGACAGAGTGACCCTCTGCTACCGCTCACACATTTAGGCTTCTTCCCAAATGGCACCCTATTCCTTTTATAGTGAGCTGTAAATGGTTATTATCGGGTCAAAGTGAGTAGAGCTCTTTGATAAGGAAATAAGCCGTGGCTACAAAGTACCGTCCGTCCCAGACCAGTCAGCCGCACTAACCACAATATGTGTTAGTGTGTGTGTGTGTGTGTGTTTTTGTGCGTGCGTGTGTAGGTGTGTGTTAGTATGTAAATGTGCCAACGAGGCGATGTTAGGATCTCTCTCTCTCTCTCTCTCTCTCTCTCTCTCTCTCTCTCTCTCCCTCTCTCTGTCTCTCTCTGTCTCTCTCTCTGTCTCTCTCTGTCTCTCTGTCTCTCTCTGTCTCTCTCTGTCTCTCACTCTGTCTGTCTCTCTCTCCCTCTCTCTGTCTCTCACTCTGTCTGTCTCTCTCTCTCTGTCTGTCTCTCTCTGTATATATATATATATATATATATGAAGAAATTCGGAAATGAAAGGAAGGCTTCCTCGCTCCCCCTCAACACCCTCCCTCAATACCAGCAACAGTGTGTGAAAACCTTGTGAAGACTTACAGAAAACGTTTGACCTCTGTCATTGCCAACAAAGGGTATATAACAGTATTGAGATAAACTTTTGTTCTTGACCAAATACTTATTTTCCACCATAATTTGCAAATAAATTCATAAAAAATCCTACAATGTGATTTTCTGGATTCTTTTGTCTCATTTTGTCTGTCATAGTTGAAGTGTACCTATGATGAAAATTACAGGCCTCTCTCATATTTTTAAGTGGGAGAACTTGCACAATTGGTGGCTGACTAAATACTTTTTTGCCCCACTGTATATATATATATTTCCTGTGTTTTTTTTATAGTTTCATATGGTTCATTTTTTGACTGTATTTTTTCAGTTTATGAATCTGTTATTCAATCTATATTTTTATCAAATAATTTTATTATGTATTTTTTTTTATACAAATGTATGTGGACACCCACCCCTGTTGCTGACTGGTGTTTGAAATTTGAGCACACAGCCATGCAATCTCCATAGACAAACATTAGCAATAGCGTAGTGAAGAGCTCAGTGACTTCCAACGAAGCACCGTCATAGGATGTCACCTTTCCACAAGTCAGTTTGTCAAATTTCTGCCCTGCTAGAGCTGCCCCAGTCAACTGTAAGTGGAAAGCCTTCCCAGAAGAGTGGAGGCTGTTATAGCAGTAATGTTCCAACATCTAGTGGAAAACCTTCCCAGAAGAGTGGAGGCTGTTATAGCAGCAATGTTCCATCATCTAGTGGAAAGCCTTCCCAGAAGAGTGGAGGCTGTTATAGCAGCAATGTTCCAACATCTAGTGGAAAGCCTTCCCAGAAGAGTGGAGGCTGTTATAGCAGCAATGTTCCAACATCTAGTGGAAAACCTTCCCAGAAGAGTGGAGGCTGTTATAGCAGCAATGTTCCAACATCTAGTGGAAAGCCTTCCCAGAAGAGTGGAGGCTGTTATAGCAGCAATGTTCCAACATCTAGTGGAAAACCTTCCCAGAAGAGTGGAGGCTGTTATAGCAGCAATGTTCCAACATCTAGTGGAAAGCCTTCCCAGAAGAGTGGAGGCTGTTATAGCAGAAAGGGGGGGACCAACTCCATATTAAATGTCCATGGAATTACAGTAGATGTTTGATGAGCAGGTGTCTACATACTTTTGTGTCGTTTACCTAAAGGGATCCTAAAATTCTAAATAAAATAAAAAAAGCTAAATGATCGATAGTATGACCATTTAAAAACAATTACATGCCGTCTTATCACCCCAACGTCTTAGACCGCAAAGTAATACTGAAGGAAACAGGATCCGCCACATCTCCATTTTGGACTGTTTCGTTTTCCGGAACCGGACCCGGTAACCTCTCGTGGCATGACAAATAGTTACCACTATTATTTTTTTGTTGCAATGTAAACATTCTAATAAACACGATCAAAGTTAATTCTCCTGCCCCCCCCCCCCCTGTATCTCTCACAGAACTAGAAGGAGATTCCCTCTCTGCTCTGATAGACACAAGCCGTCGACACGCATATCTCCAGCATTCATAATATTTTTCCTTATAGAATCATAGCAATGCAGAGAGAAAGAGAGAAAGAGACAGAAAGAGACAGACAGACAGACAGACAGACAGACAGACAGACAGACAGAGAAAGAGAGACAGAGAGAGACAGACAGGCAGTCAGAGAGAGAGAGAGAGAGACAGAGAAAGATGTCTCTACTCTACTGCTCTATGTCTCTACTCTACTGCTCTATGTCTCTACTCTACTGCTCTGTCTCTACTCTACTGCTCTATGTCTCTACTCTACTGCTCTATGTCTCTACTGCTCTATGTCTCTACTGCTCTATGTCTCTACTGCTCTATGTCTCTATTCTACTGCTCTATGTCTCTACTGCTCTATGTCTCTACTCTACTGCTCTATGTCTCTACTGCTCTATGTCTCTACTCTACTGCTCTATGTCTCTACTGCTCTATGTCTCTACTGCTCTATGTCTCTACTGCTCTATGTCTCTACTGCTCTATGTCTCTACTGCTCTATGCTCTATGTCTCTACTGCTCTATGTCTCTACTGCTCTATGTCTCTACTGCTCTATGTCTCTACTGCTCTATGTCTCTACTGCTCTATGTCTCTACTCTACTGCTCTATGTCTCTACTCTACTGCTCTATGTCTCTACTGCTCTATGTCTCTACTGCTCTATGTCTCTACTGCTCTATGTCTCTACTGCTCTATGTCTCTACTCTACTGCTCTATGTCTCTACTCTACTGCTCTATGTCTCTACTGCTCTGTCTCTACTGCTCTATGTCTCTACTGCTCTATGTCTCTACTGCTCTATGTCTCTACTCTACTGCTCTATGTCTCTACTGCTCTATGTCTCTACTGCTCTATGTCTCTACTGCTCTATGTCTCTACTGCTCTATGTCTCTACTGCTCTATGTCTCTACTCTACTGCTCTATGTCTCTACTGCTCTATGTCTCTACTGCTCTATGTCTCTACTCTACTGCTCTATGTCTCTACTGCTCTATGTCTCTACTGCTCTATGTCTCTACTCTACTGCTCTATGTCTCTACTGCTCTATGTCTCTACTGCTCTATGTCTCTACTATGTTTCAATGATATGCAATGATTTATTATAAAATATGTATGTTTTTCATGCATTCCGGTACTTCAGAGCATCTAACCCCATCTAACCCCATCTAACCCTAACCCCATCTAATCCTAACCCCATCTAATGTCTCTACTGCATCTAACCCTCCCCATCTACTGCTCTACCCCATCTAACCCTAACCCCATCTAACTATGTCTCTAACTATGTAACCCAATGATATGCCCCATCTTATTCTAAACCCCATCTATCCCTAACCCCATTTCATCTAACCCCCGGTACATCTAACCCTAACCCCATCTAACCCCATCTAACCCCATCTAACCCTAACCCCATCTAACCCTAACCCCATCTAACCCCATCTAACCCCATCTAACCCTAACCCCATCTAACCCCATCTAACCCCATCTAAATCCTAATCTAACCCCATCTCTAACCCCATCTAACCCTAACCCCATCTAACCCCATCTAACCCCATCTAACCCCATCTAACCCCATCTAACCCCATCTAACCCCATCTAACCACATCTATCCCTAACCCCATCTAACCCCATCTAACCCCATCTAACCCCATCTAACCCTAACCCCATCTAACCCCATCTAACCCCATCTAACCCTAACCCCATCTAACCCCATCTAACCCTAATCCCCATCTAACCCCATCTAACCCCATCTAACCCCTAATCTAACCCCATCTAACCCTAACCCCATCTAACCCCATCTAACCCCATCTAACCCCATCTAACCCTAACCCCATCTAACCCCATCTAACCCCATCTAATAACCCCATCTAACCCCATCTAACCCCATCTAACCCTATCTAACCCATCTAACCCATCTAACCCCATCTAACCCTATCTAACCCCATCTAATCTAACCCCATCTAACCCCATCTAACCCCATCTAACCCCATCTAACCCCATCTAACCTATCTAACCCCATCTAACCCCATCTAACCCCATCTAACCCCATCTAATCCTATCTAACCCCATCTAACCCTAACCCCATCTAACCCCCCTAACCCCATCTAACCCCATCTAACCCCTAACCCCATCTAACCCCATCTAACCATCTAACCCCATCTAACCCCATCTAACCCCATCTAACCCCATCTAACCCCATCTAACCCCATCTAACCCCATCTAACCCTATCTAACCCCATCTAACCCCATCTAACCCTATCTAACCCCATCTAACCCTAACCCCATCTCTAACCCCATCTAACCCTAACCCCATCTAACCCCATCTAACCCCATCTAACCCCATCTAACCCTAACCCCATCTAACCCTAACCCCATCTAACCCCATCTAATCTAACCCCATCTAACCCCATCTAACCCCATCTAACCCCATCTAACCCATCTAACCCTCATCTAACCCTAACCCCATCTAACCCCATCTAACCCCTAACCCCATCTAACCCCATCTAACCCCATCTAACCCTAACCCCATCTAACCCCATCTAACCCTAACCATCTAACCCCATCTAACCCCCTAACCCCATCTAACCCCATCTAACCCCTAACCCCATCTAACCCTAACCCCATCTAACCCTAACCCCATCCATCTAACCCCATCTAACCCTAACCCCATCTAACCCTAACCCCATCTAACCCCATCTAACCCCATCTAACCCCATCTAAACCCCATCTAACCCCATCTAACCCTAACCCCATCTAACCCCATCTAACCCCATCTAACCCTAACCCCATCTAATCCTATCTAACCCCATCTAATAACCCCATCTAACCCCATCTAACCCTATCTAACCCCATCTCTAACATCTAACCCCATCTAACCCTAACCCCATCTAACCCCATCTAACCCTATCTAACCCCATCTAACCCCATCTAACCCCATCTAACCCCATCTAACCCCATCATAACCCTAACCCCATCTAACCCCATCTAACCCTAACCCTATCTAACCCTAACCCCATCTAACCCTAACCCCATCTAACCCCATCTAACCCCATCTAACCCCATCTAACCCTAACCCCATCTAACCCTAACCCCATCTAACCCCATCTAACCCTAACCCCATCTAACCCTAACCCCATCTAACCCCATCTAACCCCATCTAACCCCATCTAACCCCATCTAACCCTAACCCCATCTAACCCCATCTAACCCCATCTAACCCCATCTACCCCATCCCTAACCCCATCTAACCCCATCTACCCTAACCCCATCTAACCCCATCTAACCCTAACCCCATCTAACCCTAACCCCATCTAACCCCATCTAACCCTAACCCCATCTAACCCCTAACCCCATCTAACCCCATCTAACCCCATCTAACCCCCCATCTAACCCCATCTAACCCTAACCCCATCTAACCCCATCTAACCCCATCTAACCCCATCTAACCCCATCTAACCCTAACCCCATCTAACCCTAACCCCATCTAACCCTAACCCCATCTAACCCCATCTATCCCCTATCTAACCCCATCTAACCCCATCTAACCCTAACCCCATCTAACCCTAACCCCATCTAACCCCATCTAACCTAACCCATCTAATCCTAACCCCATCTAACCCCATCTAACCCCATCTAACCCCATCTAACCCTAACCCCATCTAACCCCATCTAACCCCATCTAACCCTAACCCCATCTCTAACCCCATCTAACCCCCTAACCCCATCTAACCCCATCTAACCCCATCTAACCCCATCTAACCCCATCTAACCCCATCTAACCCTAACCCCATCTAACCCCATCTAACCCCATCTAACCCCCTAACCCTATCTAACCCCATCTAACCCCTATCCCCATCTAACCCTAACCCCATCTAACCCCATCTAACCCTAACCCCATCTAACCCTAACCCCATCTAACCCTAACCCCATCTAACCCCATCTAACCCTAACCCCATCTAACCCCATCTACCCCATCCCTATCTAACCCCATCTAACCCCATCTAACCCCATCTAACCCTAACCCCATCTAACCCTAACCCCATCTAACCCCATCTAACCCTAACCCCATCTCTAACCCCATCTAACCCCATCTAAACCTAACCCCATCTAACCCTAATCCCCATCTAACTAACCCCATCTAACCATCTAACCCCATCTAACCCCATCTAACCCTATCTAACCCCATCTAACCCCATCTAACCCCATCTAACCCTAACCCCATCTAACCCTAACCCCATCTAACCCCATCTAACCCCATCATCTAACCCCATCTAACCCCATCTAACCCCATCTACCCCATCTAACCCCTAACCCCATCTAACCCCATCTAACCCTAACCCCATCTAACCCTAACCCCATCTAACCCTAACCATCTAACCCCATCTAACCCCATCTAACCTATCTAACCCTATCTAACATCTAACCCCATCTAACCCACCCCATCTAACCCCATCTAACCCTAACCCCATCCATCTAACCCCATCTAACCCTAACCCCATCTATCCCCTAACCCCATCTAACCCCATCTAACCCATCTAACCCCATCTATCCCCCTAACCCCATCTAACCCTAACCCCATCTAATCTATCCCTAACCCCATCTAACCCATCTAACCCCATCTATCCTAACCCCATCTAACCCTATCTAGCCCCATCTAACCCCAACCCCATCTAACCCCATCTAACCCTAACCCCATCTAACCCTAACCCCATCTAACCCCATCTAACCCCATCTATCCCATCTAAATCTAACCCCATCTAACCCTAACCCCATCTAACCCCATCTAACCCCATCTAACCCTAACCCCATCTAACCTAACCCCATCTAACCCCTAACCCCATCTAACCCCATCTAACCCATCTAACCCCATCTAACCCTAACCCCATCTAACCCCCCATCTAACCCCATCTAACCCTAATCTAACCCTAACCCCCTATCCCTAACCCCATCCAACCCCATCTAACCCCATCCATCCTATCTAACCCCATCTAACCCCATCTAACCCTAACCCCATCTAACCCCATCTAACCCTAACCCCATCTAACCCCATCTAACCCTAACCCCATCTAACCCTAACCCCATCTAACCCCATCTAACCCTAACCCCATCTAATCTAACCCCATCTAACCCTAACCCCATCTAACCCCATCTAACCCCATCTAACCCCATCTAACCCCATCTAACCCTAACCCCATCTAACCCTAACCCCATCTAACCCCATCTAACCCTAACCCCATCTAACCCTAATCCATCTAACCCCATCTAACCCCTAACCCCATCTCCCCATCTAACCCCATCTAACCCTAACCCCATCTAACCCTAACCCCATCTATCCCTAACCCCATCAACCCCATCTAACCCCATCCATCCTATTAACCCCATCTAACCCCATCTAACCCTAACCCCATCTAACCCCATCTAACCCCTAACCCCATCTAACCCCATCTAACCCCATCTAACCCTAACCCCATCTAATCTAACCCCATCTATCCCTTCCCCATCTAACCCCATCTAACCCTAACCCCATCTAACCCTAACCCCATCTAACCCCATCTAACCCTAACCCCATCTCTAACCCCATCTAACCCTAACCCCATCTAACCCCATCTAACCCCATCTAACCCTAACCCTAACCCTAACCCTAACCCCATCTAACCCTAACCCCATCTAACCCTATCCATCTAAACCTATCCCCATCTAGCCCCATCTAACCCCCCTAACCCCATCTAACCCCCCATCTAACCCTAACCCCATCTAACCCTAACCCTAATCTTAACCCCATCTAACCCCATCTAACCCCATCTAACCCTAACCCCATCTAACCATCTAACCCATCATCTAACCCCATCTAACCCCATCTAACCCTAACCCCATCTCTAATCCCCATCTAACCCCATCTAACCCTAACCCCATCTAACCCCATCTAACCCCATCTAACCCTAACCCCAACCCCATCTAACCCCATCTAACCCAACCCCATCTAACCCCATCTAACCCCATCTAACCCTAACCCCATCTAACCCCATCTAACCCCCCCATCTAACCCTAACCCCATCCATCTAACCCCATCTAACCTAACCCCATCTAACCCTATCTAACCCCATCTAACCCTAACCCCATCTAACCCCATCTATCCCTAACCCCATCTAACCCTAACCCCATCTAACCCCATCTAACCCCATCTAACCTATCTAACCCCATCTAACCCTAACCCATCATCTAACCCCATCTAACCCCATCTAACCCCATCTAACCCTAACCCCATCTAACCCCCCTCCCATCTAACCCTAACCCCATCTAACCCATCTAAATCTAACCCCATCTAACCCCATCTAACCCTAACCCCATCTAACCCCATCTAACCCCATCTAACCCCATCTAACCCCATCTAACCCCTAACCCCATCTAACCCTAACCCCATCTAACCCCATCTAACCCTAACCCCATCTAACCCCCTAACCCCATCTAACCCCATCTAACCCCATCTAATTTGCGTCCCTTATCCATCTAACCCCATCTAACCCCATCTAACCCTAACCCCATCTAACCCTAACCCCATCTAACCCTAACCCCATCTAACCCCCATCTAACCCTAACCCCCCATCTATCCCTAACCCCATCTAACCCTCATCTAACCCCATCTAACCCCCCCTAACCCCATCTAACCCCATCTCCCCAACCCCATCTAACCCCATCTAACCCCCTAACCCCATCTAACCCCATCTAACCCTATCTAACCCCATCTAACCCCATCTAACCCCATCTCTAACCCCATCTAACCCCCCATCTAACCCCATCTAACCCTAACCCCATCTAACCCTAACCCCATCTAACCCCATCTAACCCTAACCCCATCCACCCCATCTAACCCCATCTAACCCTAACCCCATCTAACCCCTAACCCCATCTACCCCTAACCCCATCTAACCCCATCTAACCCCCATCAACCCCATCTAACCCCATCTAACCCCATCTAACCCTAACCCCATCTAACCCCATCTAACCCTAACCCCATCTAACCCCATCTAACCCCATCTAACCCCATCTAACCCCATCTAACCCCTAACCCCATCTAACCCCATCTAACCCTAACCCCATCTAACCTAACCCCATCTAACCCCATCTAACCCTAACCCCATCTAACCCCATCTAACCCCATCTAACCCCATCTAACCCTAACCCCATCTAACCCCTAACCCCATCTAACCCCATCTAAACCTAACCCCATCTAACCCCATCTAACCCCATCTAACCCCATCTAACCCCATCTAACCCCATCTAACCCTAACCCCATCTAACCCTATCTAACCCCATCTAACCCTAACCCCATCTAACCCCATCTAACCCTAACCCCATCTAACCCTAACCCCATCTAACCCCATCTAACCCCATCTAACCCTAACCCCATCTAACCCCATCTAACCCTAACCCCATCTAACCCCCATCTAACCCCCTAACCCTAACCCCATCTCCCTAACCCCATCTAACCCCATCTAACCCCATCTAACCCTAACCCCATCTAACCCCCCCATCTAACCCCATCTAACCCTAACCCCATCTAATCCTAACCACATCTAACCCTAACCCCATCTAACCCCATCTAACCCCATCTAACCCGATCTAACCCCATCTAACACTAACCCCATCTAACCCTAACCCCATCTAACCCTAACCCCATCTAACCCTAACCCCATCTAACCCCATAACCCTAACCCCATTCTCCCCCATCTAACCCCATCTAACCCTAACCCCATCTAACCCTAACCCCATCTATCCCTAACCCCATCTCCAACCCCATCTAACCCTAATCCACCCCATCTAACCCTATCTAACCCCATCTAACCCTAACCCCATCTAACCCCATCTAACCCTAACCCCATCTAACCCCATCTAACCCCATCTAACCATCTATCCCTGTTATAACCCCATCTAACCCTAACCCCATCTAAATCCCCACCCCATCTAACCCTAACCCCATCTAACCCCATCTAACCCTAACCCCATCTAACCTAACCCCATCTAACCCCATCTATCCCTAACCCCATCTAACCCCATCTAACCCCATCTAACCCCACCCTAACCCTAACCCCATCATCCTAACCCCATCTAACCCTAACCCCATCTAAACCTAACCCCATCTAGCTGGCCCCATCTAACCCTAACCCCATCTAACCCATCTAACCCCATCTAACCCTAACCCCATCTAACATCTAACCCCATCTAACCCCATCTAACCCTAACCCCATCTAACCCTAACCCCATCTAACCCCATCTAACCCCATCTAACCCCATCTAATCCTAACCCCATCTAACCCCATCTAACCCCATCTAACCCCATCTAACCCTAACCCCATCTAACCCCATCTAACCCTAACCCCATCTAACCCCATCTAACCCCATCTAACCCCATCTATCCCTAACCCCATCTAACCCCATCTAACCCTAACCCCATCTAACCTAACCCCATCTAACCCCATCTAACCCCATCTAACCCCATCTAACCCCATCTAACCCCATCTAACCCTAACCCATCTAACCCTAACCCCATCTAACCCCATCTAACCCTAACCCCATCTAACCCCCTAACCCCATCTAACCCCATCTAACCCCTAACCCCATCTAACCCCATCTAACCCTATCTAACCCCATCTAACCCCATCTAACATCCCTAACCCCATCTAACCCCATCTAACCCCATCTAACCCTAACCCCATCTATCCCATCTAATCTAACCCCATCTAAACCTAACCCCATCTAACCTAACCCCATCTAACCCCATCTAACCCTAACCCCATCTAACCCCATCTAACCCCATCTAACCCTAACCCCATCTAACCCCATCTAACCCCCTAACCCCATCTATCCCTAACCCCATCTAACCCCATCTACCCTAACCCCATCTAACCCTAACCCCATCTAACCCCATCTAACCCTAACCCCATCTAACCCCATCTAAACCCTAACCCCATCTAACCCTAACCCCATCTAACCCCATCTAACCATACCCCATCTAACCCCATCTAACCCCATCTAACCCTAACCCCATCTAACCCCATCTAACCCCATCTAACCCCATCTAACCCCATCTAACCCCCAACCCCATCTAACCCCATCTAACCCTAACCCCATCTAACCCCATCTAACCCTAACCCCATCTATCCCTAACCCCATCTAACCCCATCTAACCCTAACCCCATCTAACCCTAACCCCATCTAACCCCATCTAACCTAACCCCATCTAACCCTAACCCCATCTAACCCCATCTAACCCCATCTAACCCTAACCCCATCTAACCCCATCTAACCCTAACCCCATCTAACCCCATCTAACCCCATCTACCTAATCTAACCCCATCATCTAACCCATCTAACCCCATCTAACCCTATCTAACCCCATCTAACCCCATCTAACCCCATCTAACCCCATCTAATCCCCATCTAACCCCATCTAATCCCATCCTAACCCCATCTAACCCTAACCCCATCTAACCCTAACCCCATCTAACCCCCATCTAACCCCATCTAACCCTAACCCCATCTAACCCCATCTAACCCTAACCCCATCTAACCCTAACCCCATCTAACCCCATCTATCCCTAACCCCATCTAACCCCATCTAACCCCATCTAACCCTCTAACCCCATCTAACCCCATCTAACCCCATCTAACCCCATCTAACCCTAACCCCAGATCACCCCATCTAACCCTAACCCCATCTAACCTAACCCCATCTAACCCTAACCCCATCTAACCCCATCTAAACCTAACCCCATCTAACCCTAACCCCATCTAACCCCATCTAACCCCATCTATCCCTAACCCCATCCCTAACCCCATCTAACCCCATCTAACCCTAACCCCATCTAACCCCATCTAACCCTACCCCCATCTAACCCCATCTAACCCTACCCCATCTAACCCCATCTACCCCATCTAACCCCATCTATCCCCATCTAACCCCATCTAACCCCATCTAACCCTAACCCCATCTAACCCTAACCCCATCTAACCCTAACCCCATCTAACCCTAACCCCATCTAACCCCATCTAAACCTAACCCCATCTAACCCTAACCCCATCTAACCCCATCTAACCCCATCTCTCTAACCCTAACCCCATCTAACCCCATCTAACCCCATCTAACCCTAACCCCATCTAACCCCATCTAACCCTAACCCCATCTAACCCTAACCCCATCCATCTAACCCCATCTAACCCTAACCCCATCTAACCCCATCTAACCCCCTATCTAACCCCATCTAACCCCATCTAACCCCCATCTAACCCCATCTACCCCATCTAACCTAACCCCATCTAAACCATCTAACCCCATCTAACCCCATCTAACCCGATCTAACCCCATCTAACCCCATCTAACCCTAACCCCATCTAACCCTAACCCCATCTAACCCCATCTAACCCTAACCCCATCTAACCCCATCTAACCCTAACCCCATCTAACCCCATCTAACCCCATCTAACCCCATCTAACCCCATCCATCCCCATCTAACCCCATCTAACCCCATCTAACCCCATCTAACCCCATCCTAACCCCATCCCATCTAACCCCATCTAACCCTAACCCCATCTAACCCTAACCCCATCTAATCCCTATCCCCATCTAACCCCATCTAACCCTAACCCCATCTAACCCTAACCCCATCTAACCCCATCTAACCCAAACCCCATCCCTAACGCTAACCCCATCTAACCCCATCTAACCCTAACCCCATCTAACCCCATCTAACCCCATCTAACCCCATCTAACCCCTAACCCTAACCCCATCTAACCCTAACCCCATCTAACCCCATCTAACCCCATCTAAACCTATCCCCATCTAGCCCCATCTAACCCAAACCCCATCTAACCCTAACCCCATCTAATAACCCCATCTAACCCTAACCCCATCTAACCCCATCTAACCCCCATCTAACCCCATCCATCTAACCCCATCTAACCCTAACCCCATCTAACCCTAACCCCATCTAACCCCATCTAACCCCATCTATCCCTAACCCCATCTAACCCCATAACCCCCATCTAACCCTAACCCCATCTAACCCCATCTAACCCTAACCCCATCTAACCCCATCTAACCCCATCTAACCCCATCTAACCCCATCTAACCCCATCTAACCCTAACCCCATCTAACCCCATCTAACCTAACCCCATCTAACCTAACCCCATCTAACATCTAACCCCATCTATCCCTAACCCCATCTAACCCCATCTAACCCTAACCCCATCTAACCCTAACCCCATCTAACCCCATCTAACCCCATCTAACCCTAATCTAACCCCATCTAACCCTAACCCCATCTAACCCCATCTAACCCCATCTAACCCCATCTAACCCCCTAACCCCATCTAACCCTAACCCCATCTAACCCCATCTAACCCCATCTAACCCCATCTAACCTATCCTAACCCCATCTAACCCTAACCCCATCTAACCCTAACCCCATCTAACCCTAACCCCATCTAACCCCATGTAACCCTAACCCCATTCTCCCCCATCTAACCCCATCTAACCCTAACCCCATCTAACCCTAACCCCATCTATCCCTAACCCCATCCAACCCCATCTAACCCCATCCATCCCTATCTAACCCCATCTAACCCCATCTAACCCTAACCCCATCTAACCCCATCTAACCCTAACCCCATCTAACCCCATCTAACCCCATCTAACCCTAACCCCATCTAACCCTAACCCCATATATCCCTATCCCCATCTAACCCCATCTAACACTAACCCCATCTAACCCTAACCCCATCTAACCCCATCTAACCCAAACCCCATCTAACGCTAACCCCATTTAACCCCATCTAACCCTAACCCCATCTAACCCCATCTAACCCCATCTAACCCTAACCCTAACCCTAACCCTAACCCCATCTAATCCTAACCCCATCTAAACCTAACCCCATCTAAACCTATCCCCATCTAGCCCCATCTAACCCAAACCCCATCTAACCCTAACCCCATCTAACCCTAACCCCATCTAACCCTAACCCCATCTAACCCCATCTAACCCTAACCCCATCTAACCCCATCTAACCCCATCTAACCCCATCTAACCCTAACCCCATCTAACCCTAACCCCATCTAACCCCATCTAACCCCATCTATCCTAACCCCATCTAACCCCATCTAACCCCATCTAACCCCAACCCCATCTAACCCCATCTAACCCTAACCCCATCTAACCCCATCTAACCCTAACCCCATCTAACGCTAACCCCATCTAACCCCATCTAACCCCATCTATCCCTAACCCCATCTAACCCCATCTAACCCTAACCCCATCTAACGCTAACCCCATCTAACCCCATCTAACCCCATCTATCCCTAACCCCATCTAACCCCATCTAACCCTAACCCATCTAACCCTAACCCTAATCTAACCCCATCTAACCCCATCTAACCTAACCCCATCTAACCCTAACCCCATCTAACCCCATCTAACCCCATCTAACCCCCAACCCCATCTAACCCCATCTAACCCCATCTAACCCCATCTAACCCCATCAACCCCATCTAACCCCATCTAACCCTATCTAACCATCTAACCCCATCTAACCCCATCAAACCCCATCTAACCCTATCTAACCCCATCTAACCCCATCTAACCCTAACCCCATCTAACCCCATCTAACCCCATCTAACCCTAACCCCATCTAACCCTAACCCCATCTAACCCCATCTAACCCCATCTAACCCCATCTAACCCCATCTAACCCCCATCTAACCCATCATCTAACCCCATCTAACCCCATCTAACCCCATCTAACCCTAACCCCATCTAACCCTAACCCCATCTAACCCCATCTAATCTAACCCCATCTAACCCCATCTAACCCTAACCCCATCTAACCCTAACCCCATCTAACCCCATCTATCCCTAAACCCCATCTAACCCCATCTAACCCCATCTATCCCTAACCCCATCTAACCCTATCTAACCCCATCTAACCCCATCTAACCCCATCTAACCCCATCTAACCCCATCTAACCCTAACCCCATCTAACCCCATCTAACCCTAACCCCATCTAACCCTAACCCCAACCCCATCTAACCCTAACCCCATCTAACCCTAACCCCATCTAACCCCATCTAACCTAACCCCATCTAACCCTAACCCCATCTAACCCCATCTAACCCCATCTATCCCTAACCCCATCTAACCCCATCTAACCCCTAACCCCATCTAACCCCATCTAACCCCATCTAACCCTAACCCCATCTAACCCCATCTAACCCTAACCCCATCTAACCCCATCTAACCCTATCTAACCGCATCTAACCCCATCTATCCCCATCTAACCCCATCTATCCCCATCTATCCCCATCTAATCCCATCTAACCCTAACCCCATCTAACCCTAACCCCATCTAACCCTAACCCTATCTAACCCCATCTAACCCCATCTAACCCTAACCCCATCTAACCCCATCTAACCCCATCTAACCCCATCCCCTATCTAACATCTAACCCCATCTATCCCCATCTAACCCCATCTAACCCCATCTAACCCCATCTAACCCCATCTATCTAACCCCATCTAACCCCATCTAACCCTAACCCCATCTAACCCTAACCCCATCTAACCCTAACCCCATCTAACCCCATCTCTAACCCCAACCCCATCTAACCCCATCTAACCCCATCTAACCCCATCTAACCCATCTAACCCCATCTAACCCCATCTATCCCTAACCCCATCTAACCTAACCCCATCTAACCCCATCTAACCCCATCTAACCCCATCTAACCCCATCTAACCCCCTAACCCCATCTAACCCTAACCCCATCTAACCCTAACCCCATCTAACCCCATCTAACCCCATCTAAACCTAACCCCATCTAACCCTAACCCCATCTAACCCCATCTATCTAACCCCATCTAACCCCATCTAACCCTAACCCCATCTAACCCCATCTAACCCCATCTAACCCTAACCCCATCTAACCCCATCTAACCCTAACCCCATCTAACCCTAACCCCATCTAACCCCATCTAACCCTAACCCCATCTAACCCCATCTAACCCATCTAACCCCATCTAACCCCATCTAACATCTAACCCTAACCCCATCTAACCCCCTAACCCCATCTAACCCTATGTCCCCCATCTAACCCCGTAACCCCTGGCCCTAACCCCATCTAACCCCATCTAACCCAAACCCCCATCTAACCCCATCTAACCCTAACCCCATCTAACCCCATCTAACCCTATCTAACCTAACCCCCATCTAACCCCATCTAACCCCCTAACCCCATCTAACCCTAACCCCATCTAACCCCATCTAACCCCCTATCTAACCCCATCTAACCCTAACCCCATCTAACCCCATCTAACCCCATCTAACCCTAACCCCATCTCTAACCCCATCTAACCCTAACCCCATCTAACCCTAACCCCATCTAACCCCTAACCCCATCTAACCCCATCTAACCCTAACCCCATCTAACCCCATCTAACCCTAACCCCATCTAACCCCATCTAACCCCATCTAACCCTAACCCTATTTAATCTAACCCCATCTAACCCCATCTAACCCCATCTAACCCCATCTAACCCCATCTAACCCCATCTAACCCCATCTAACCCCTAACCCCATCTAACCCTAACCCCATCTAACCCCATCTAACCCCATCTAATCCCATCTCTAACCCCATCCCCTAACCCCATCTAACCCCCCTAACCCCCATCTAACCCCATCTAACCCTATCTAACCGCATCTAACCCCATCTAACCCCATCTAACCCCATCTAATCTAATCTAACCCCATCTAACCCCATCTAACCCCAATCTAACCCCATCTAACCCCATCCCATCTAACCCCATCTAACCATCTAACCCCATCTAACCCCATCTAATCTAACCATCTAACCCCATCTACCCCATCTAACCCCATCTATCCCTACCCCATCTAACCCCATCTAACCCCATCTAACCCTAACCCCATCTAACCCTAACCCCATCTAACCCCATCTAACCCTAACCCCATCTAACCCCATCTAACCCCATCTAACCCCATCATCTAACCCCATCTAACCCTAACCCCATCTAACCTAACCCATCTAACCCCATCTAACCCTAACCCCATCTAACCCTAACCCCATCTAACCCTAACCCCATCTAACCCCATCTAACCCCATCTAACCCCATCTAACCCCCTAACCCCATCTAACCCTAACCCCATCTAACCCTAACCCCATCTTCTATCCTAACCCCATCTAACCCCATCTAACCCCATCTAACCCATCTAACCCCATCTACCCCCTAACCCCATCTAACCCCATCTAACCCTAACCCCATCTAACCCCATCTAACCCTAACCCCATCTAACCCTAACCCCCTAACCCCATCTAACCCCATCTAACCCCATCTAACATCTATCCTAACCCCATCTAACCCCCATCTAACCCCATCTAACCCTAACCCCATCTAACCCCTAACCCCATCTAACCCCATCTAACCCTAACCCCATCTAATCCCCATCTAACCCCATCTAACCCCATCTAACCCCATCTAACCCCATCTAACCCCATCTAACCCCATCTAACCCCATCTAACCCCATCTAACCCTAACCCCCTAACCCTAACCCCATCTAACCCCATCTAACCCCATCTAACCCCATCTAAACTAACCCCTACATCTAACCCCATCTATCTAACCCCATCTAACCCTAACCCCATCTAACCCCATCTAACCCCATCTAACCCATCTAACCCCATCTAACCCCATCTAACCCCTAACCCCATCTAACCTAACCCCATCTAACCCTAACCCCATCTAACCCCATCTAACCCCATCCCCATCTAACCCCATCTAACCCCATCTATCCCTAACCCCATCTAACATCTAACCCCATCTAACCCCATCTAACCCTAACCCCATCTAACCCCATCTAACCCTAACCCCATCTAACCTAACCCCATCTAACCCTAACCCCATCTAACCCCATCTAACCCCATCTAACCCCATTTAACCCCATCTCTATCTAACCCCATCTAACCCCATCTAACAAACCCCATCTAACCCTAACCCCATCTAACCCTAACCCCATCTAACCCTAACCCCATCTAAACACCCCATCTAACCCTAACCCCATCTAACCCCATCTAACCCCATCTAACCCCATCCCCATCCCCATCTAAATCTCTAATCTAACCCCATCTAACCCCATCTAACCCCATCTAACCCCATCTAACCCCATCTAACCCCAACCCCATCTCCAACCCCATCTAACCCCATCTAACCCTATCTAACCCCCTAACCCCATCAACCCTAACCCCATCTAACCCTAACCCCATCTAAACCCCATCTAATCCCCATCTAACCCCATCTAACCCCATCTAATCTAACCCCATCTAACCCCATCTAACCCTAACCCCCATCTAACCCTATCTAACCCCATCTAACCCACCCCATCTAAACCCCATCTAACCCCATCTAACCCCATCTAACCCCATCTAACCCCATCTAACCCTATCTAACCGCATCTAACCCCATCTAACCCTAACCCCATCTAACCCCATCTAACCCTATAACCCCCATCTAACCCCATCTAACCCTAACCCATCTAACCCCATCTAACCCCTAAACCCTAACCCCATCTAACCCTAACCCCCATCTAACCCCATCTAATCTAACCCCATCTAACCCCATCTAACCCCATCTAACCCCAACGCCATCTAACCCTAACCCCATCTAACCCCCTAACCCCCATCTAACCCCATCTAACCCCTAACCCCATCTAACCCTAACCCCATCTAACCCCATCTAACCCTAACCCCATCTAACCCCATCTAACCCTAACCCCATCTAACCCTATCTAACCCCATCTAACCCTAACCCCATCTAACCCTAACCCCATCTAACCCCATCTATCCCTAACCCCCCATCCCTAACCCCATCTAACCCTAACCCCATCTAAACCCCATCTAACCCCATCTAACCCCATCTAATCCCTAACCCCATCTAACCCCATCTAACCCCATCTAACCCCATCTAACCCCATCTAACCCCATCTAACCCTAACCCCATCTAACCCTAACCCCATCTAACCCCATCTAACCCCCATCTAACCCCATCTAACCCCATCTAACCCCATCTAACCCTAACCCCATCTAACCCTAACCCCATCTAACCCCATCTAACCCCATCTAACCCCATCTAACCCCATCTAACCCTAACCCCCATCTAACCCCATCTAACCCTAACCCCATCTAACCCCATCTAACCCTAACCCCATCTAACCCTAACCCCATCTAAACCCCATCTCTAACCCCCCATCTAACCCCATCTAACCCATCTAACCCCATCTAACCTAACCCCATCTAACCCTAACCCCATCTAACCCCATCTAACCCTAACCATCTAACCTAACCCCATCCCCATCCTAACCCCATCTAACCCCATCTAACCCCATCTAACCCCATCTAACCCCATCTAACCCTAACCCCATCTAACCCCATCTAACCCTAACCCCATCTAACCCTAACTATAACCCCATCTAACCCTAACCCCATCTAACCCCATCTAACCCTAACCCCATCTAACCCTAACCCCATCTAACCCTAACCCCATCTAACCCCATCTAACCCTAACCCCATCTAATCCTAACCCCATCTAACCCTAACCCATCTAATCTAACCCCATCTAACCCCCCCATCTAACCTAACTCCCATCTAATCTAACCCATCTAACCCCATCTAACCCCATCTAACCCCATCTAACCCCATAACCCCTAACCCCATCTAACCTAACCCCATCTAACCCCATCTAACCCTAACCCCATCTAACCCTAACCCCATCTCTAACCCCATCAACCCCATCTAACCCCATCTAACCCCATCTAACCCTAACCCCATCTAACCCCATCTAACCCTAACCCCATCTAACCCCATCTAGCCTAACCCCATCTAACCCCATCTAACCCTAACCCCATCTAACCCTAACCCCATCTAACCCCATCTATCCCCATCTAACCCCATCTATCTAACCCCATCTAACCATCTAACCCCATCTAACCCATAACCCCATCTAACCCCATCTAACCCTAACCCCATCTAACCCTAACCCCATCTAACCCTAACCCCATCTAACCCTAACCCCATCTAACCCCATCTAACCCCATCTAACCCCTAACCCCATCTAACCCCATTTAACCCCATCTAACCCTAACCCCATCTAACCCCATCTAACCCTAACCCCATCTAACCCCATCTACCCCCCATCTAACCCCATCTAACCCTAACCCTGACCCCATCTATCCCCATCTAACCCTAACCCCATCTAACCCCATCTAACCCATCTAACCATCTAACCCCATCTATCCCCATCCCATCTAATCTATTCCCCATCTAACCATCTAATCCCTAACCCCATCTAACCCCATCTAACCCTAACCCCATCTAACCCCATCTAACCCCATCTAACCCCATCTAACCCTAACCCCATCTAACCCTAACCCCATCTAACCCCATCTAACCCCATCTAACCCCATCTAACCCTAACCCCATCTAACCCCATCTAACCCCATCTAACCCAACCCCATCTAACCCCATCTAACCCTAACCCCATCTAACCCCAACCCCATCTAACCCCATCTAACCCTAACCCCATCTAACCTAGCCCCATCTAACCCCATCTATCCCTATCTAACCCCATCTAACCCCATCTCTCCAACCCCATCTAACCCCATCTAACCCTAACCCCATCTAACCCCATCTAACCCTAACCCCATCACCCCATCTAACCATCTAACCCCATCTAACCCTAACCCCATCTAACCCTAACCCCATCTAACCCCATCTCTAACCCCATCTAACCCTAACCCCATCTAACCCCATCTAACCCCATCTATCCCTAACCCCATCTAACCTAACCCCATCTAACCCCATCTAACCCCAACCCCATCTAACCCCATCTAACCCCACCCTAACCCCATCTAACCCCATCTAACCCTAACGCCATCTAACCCCATCTAACCCCTATCTAACCGCATCTAACCCCATCTATCCCCATCTAACCCCATCAAACCCCATCTAACCCCATCTAACCCCATCTAACCCTAACCCCATCTAACCCTAACCCCATCTAACCCTAACCCCATCTAACCCATCTAACCCCATCTAACCCCTAACCCCATATATCCCTAACCCCATCTAACCACATCTAACCCTAACCCCATCTAACCCTAACCCCATCTAACCCATCTAACCCAAACCCCATCTAACCCTCTAATCTAACCTAACCCCATCTAACCCTAACCCCATCTAACCCCATCTAACCCTAACCCCATCTAACCCCATCTAACCCCATCCCCATCTAACCCCATCTAACCCCATCTAACCCCATCTAACCCTATCTAACCCCATCTAACCCTAACCCCATCTAACCCCATCTAACCCCATCTAACCCCATCTAACCCCATCTAACCCTAACCCCATCTAACCCCATCTAACCCCATCTAACCCTAACCCCATCTAACCTAACCCCCATCTAACCCCCTAACCCATCTAACCCCATCTAACCCTAACCCCATCTAACCCCCTAACCCCATCTAACCCCATCTAACCCCAAATCTATCTAACCCCATCTAACCCCATCTAACCCCATCTAACCCTAACCCCATCTAACCCTAACCCCATCTAACCCTAACCCATAACCCCATCTAACCCCATCTAACCCCATCTAACCCCATCTAACCCCATCTAACCCTAACCCCATCTCCCCATCTAACCCCATCTAACCCTAACCCCATCTAACCCTAACCCCATCTATCTAACCCATCTAACCCCATCTAACCCCATCTAACCCCATCTAACCCCATCTAACCCCATCTAACCCTAACCCCATCTAACCCCTAACCCCATCTAACCCCATCTAACCCCCTAACCCCCATCTAACCCCTAACCCCATCTAACCCTAACCCCATCTAACCCTAACCCCATCTAAACCCTAACCCATCTAATCTAACCCTAACCCCATCTAACCCCATCTAATAACCCCTAACCCCATCTACCCCATCTAACCCTAACCCCATCTAACCCTAACCCCATCTAAATCTAACCCTAACCCCATCTAACCCTAACCCCCCATCTAACCCCCTAAACCTAACCCCATCTAACCCTAACCCCATCTAACCCCATCTAACCCTAACCCCATCTAACCCAACCCCATCTAACCCCATCTAACCCAAACCCCATCTAACCCCTAACCCCATCTAACCCTAACCCCATCTAACCCTAACCCCATCTAACCCCATTTAACCCCATCTAACCCCATCTAACCCCATCTAACCCCATCTAACCCTAACCCCATCTAACCCCATCTAACCCCATCTAACCCTAACCCCATCTAACCCTAACCCCATCTATCCCTAACCCCATCTAACCACATCTAACCCTAACCCCATCTAACCCTAACCCCATCTAACCCCATCTAACCCTAACCCCATCTAACCCCCCATCTAACCCCATCTAACCCTAACCCCATCTAACCCTAACCCCATCTAACCCCATCTAACCCTAACCCCATCTAAACCTAACCCCATCTAACCCTAACCCCCCATCTAACCCCATCTATCCTAACCATCTAACCCCATCTAACCCCATCTAACCCTACCCCATCTAACCCCATCTAACCCTAACCCCATCTAACCCCATCTACCCCATCTATAACCCCATCTAACCCCATCTAACCCCATCTAAGCCTAACCCCATCTAACCCTAACCCCATCTAACCCTAACCCCATCTAACCCCATCTAAACCTAACCCCATCTAACCCTAACCCCATCTAACCCCATCTATCCCTAACCCCATCTAACCCCATCTAACCCCATCTAACCCTAACCCCATCTAACCCCATCTAACCCCAACCCCATCTAACCCTAACCCCATCTAACCCCATCTAACCCAAACCCCATCTAACCCCTAACCCCATCTAACCCTAACCCCATCTAACCCTAACCCCATCTAACCCCATCTAACCCCATATATCCCTAACCCCATCTAACCCCATCTAACCCCATCTAACCCTAACCCCATCTAACCCCATCTAACCCCATCTAACCCTAACCCCATCTAACCCTAACCCCATCTATCCCTAACCCCATCTAACCACATCTAACCCTAACCCCATCTAACCCTAACCCCATATAACCCCATCTAACCCAAACCCCATCTAACCCTAACCCCATCTAACCCCATCTAACCCTAACCCCATCTAACCCTAACCCCATCTAACCCCATCTAACCCTAACCCCATCTAACCCCATCTAAACCTAACCCCATCTAACCCTAACCCCATCTAACCCCATCTAACCCCATCTATCCCTAACCCCATCTAACCCCATCTAACCCCAACCCCATCTAACCCTAACCCCATCTAACCCCATCTAACCCAAACCCCATCTAAGCCTAACCCCATCTAACCCTAACCCCATCTAACCCTAACCCCATCTAACCCCATCTAAACCTAACCCCATCTAACCCTAACCCCATCTAACCCCATCTAACCCCATCTATCCCTAACCCCATCTAACCCCATCTAACCCCATCTAAACCCAACCCCATCTAACCCTAACCCCATCTAACCCCATCTAACCCTAACCCCATCTAACCCCATCTAACCCTATCTAACCCCATCTATCCCATTCTAACCCCATCTAACCCCATCTAACCCCATCTAACCGTAACCCCATCTAACCCTAACCCCATCTAACCCCATCTAACCTAACCCCATCTAACCCCATATAACCCCATCTAACCCTAACCCCATCTAACCCCTAACCCCATATATCCCTAACCCCATCTAACCCCATCTAACCCTAACCCCATCTAACCCTAACCCCATCTAACCCCATCTAACCCAAACCCCATCTAACGCAAACCCCATCTAACCCCATATAACCCCATCTAACCCTAACCCCATCTAACCCTAGCCCCATCTAACCCCATCTAACCCTAACCCCATCTAACCCCATCTAACCCCATCTAAACCTAACCCCATCTAACCCTAACCCCATCTAACCCCATCTAACCCCATCTAACCCCAAACCCATCTAACCCCATCTAACCCTAACCCCATCTAACCCTAACCCCATCTAACCCACATCTATCCCTAACCCCATCTAACCCTAACCCCATCTAACCCCATCTAACCCTAACCCCATCTAACCCTAACCCCATCTATCCCTAACCCCATCTAACCCTAACCCCATCTAACCCCATCTAACCCTAACCCCATCTAACCCCATCTAACCCTAACCCCATCTAACCCCATCTATCCCTAACCCCATCTAACCCCATCTAACCCCATCTAACCCTAATCCCCATCTATCCCCATCTAACCCCATCTAACCCCATCTAACCACATCTAACCCCATCTAACCCTAACCCCATCTAACCCTAACCCCATCTAACCCCATCTAACCCCATCTAACCCCATCTAACCCTAACCCCATCTAACCCTAACCCCATCTAACCCTAACCCCAGATCACCCCCTTCTCTAACTTTTTGTTCGGGCACCTCACGATTTACAAGTTAAGCACTGGAAGATATGATAACAGTATTCTCCCTGTCATGAAGAAACATCCAAGCTAAATTTAGTTAATGAAGATATGATAACAGTATTCTCCCTGTCATGAAGAAACGGTTTAACAGAAATTGTCATAGTCTGGAGGCTATGCTTCATAAATAAGAATGAGCTGAAGTTGGGGATCCGGAGAGAGAGATAAAATCAGAGCTGATAGGGGAGGAGAGAAGGGAGGACAGGAGAGGAGAGATGGGAGGAGAGAGGGGAGGAGAGGAGAGAGGAGAGGAGAGGAGAGGGGAGAAGAGAGGGAAGGAGAGGGGAGGAGAGGAGAGAGGGGAGGGGAGGAGAGAGGGGAGGAGAGGAGAGGAGAGGAGAAGAGAGAGGGGAGAAGAGGAGAGGAGGAGAGAGGGGAGGAGATGAGAGGAGGAGAGGAGAGAGGGGAGGGGAGGAGAGAGGGGAGTAGAGGAGAGGAGAAGAGAGAGGGAGGAGAGGAGAGGAGAAGAGAGAGGGGAGAAGAGGAGAGGGGGGAGAGGGGAGGAGATGAGAGGAGGAGAGGAGAGAGGGGAGGAGAGGAGAGAGGGGAGGAGAAGAGAGGGGAGAGAGGGGAGGAGAGAGGGGAGGAGAGGAGAGAGGGGAGGAGAGAAGAGAGGGGAGAGAGGAGAGGGGAGGAGAGAGGGGAGGGAGGAGAGGAGGAGAGGGGAGGAGAGAGAGGAGAGGAGAGGAGAGGAGAGGAGAGGAGAGGAGAGGAGAGGAGAGGAGAGGAGAGGAGAGGAGAGGAGAGGAGAGGAGAGGAGGAGGAGAGGGGGAGGAGAGGGAGGAGAGGGGAGGGGAGGAGAGAGGGGGAGGAGAGAGGAGGAGGGGAGGAGAGGGAGGGAGAGGAGAGAGGGGAGGAGGAGGGAGGAGGGGAGGAGAGGGAGGGAGAGGAGAGGAGGAGGAGAGGAGAGGAGAGGAGAGGAGAGAGGAGAGGAGAGGAGAGGAGAGGAGAGGAGAGGCTGGATACAGGATTCAACTTAGTGTTAGACAACCTAATACATTAGACATGAGAGAGAGGTCCGGGACAGAATAGGTTTCTCCTCCCTCCCTCCCTCCCTCCCTCCCTCCCTCCTACAGACTGTGAGAGGACAAGATATGTCAGTGTAGTTTAGCCACAGACTGTGACAGGACAAGATATCTCAGTGTAGTTTAGCTACAGACTGTGACATGACAAGATATCTCAGTGTAGTTTAGCTACAGACTGTGACAGGACAAGACATACACTATATATACAAAATTATGTGGACATCCCTTCCATTTAGTGGATTTGTCTATTTCAGCTACTCCCGTTGCTGACAGGTGTATAAAATTGAGCACACTGCCATGCGACCTCCATAGACAAACATTGTCAGTCGAATGGTCTTACTGAAGAGCTCAGTAACTTTCAACGTGGCATAGGATGCCACCTTCCCAACAAGTCAATCCGTCTGAATTTCTGCCCTGCTAGAGCTGCCCCCCCGGTCAACTGTAATCGCTGCTGTACAGCGGTAAGGCACACAAGCTCACAGAACGGGAACACTGAGTGCTGAAGCGCTTAGCGTGTAAAAATCATCTGTCCTCGGTTGCAACACTCACTACCGAGTTGGAAACTGCCTCTGGAAGCAACGTCAGCACACAGAACTGTTCGTTGGGAGCTTCACAAACCTAAGATCACCATGTGCAATGTCAAGCGTTGGCTGGAGTGTTGTAAAGCTCACCACCATTGGACTCTGGAGTGAGGAAACACGCTTCACCATCTGGCAGTCCGACGGACGAATCTGGGTTTGACGGATGTTTTTTTTTATGGTTCAGAGTTATGCCCCTTAATTCCAGTTAGGGCTGTATAGGGGGCTGTTAATAACCTCTTAAGGTATAGGGGGCAGCATTTTAGGGCTGTTATTAACTCATAAGGTATAGGGGGCAGCATTTTAGGGCTGTTATTAACTCTTAAGGTATAGGGGGCAGCATTTTAGGGCTGTTAACTCTTAAGGTATAGGGGGCAGCATTGTATACCTATACCTTA